>NW_025814239.1:0-50030 GCF_018902025.1 Drosophila willistoni
GTTTTTGCACGATCGTCCACTCGCAAGATGTTCTCATCGACTGTATATTTCCCGATGTACACACACAATATATAAAATTTGAGTGGCTGGCAGAAGAGCCATTTTAGCAGCGAAAAATGTGGACGTTCATGGATTAAATTTCAAGATACAACATTGTTGCCAACAGACTCTGTGTCATACAAATCTGTTAATACAGTTTGCAATACTATCGAAGCTGTAAATTACCCAGTAGAATTTTTGAATTCCTTGAATTTGCCAGGCATGCCACCGCACCACTTACAATTGAAAGTAGGATCTCCGGTGATTTTGCTCCGTAATTTGAACCCACCACGGCTGTGCAATGGCACACGATTGGTTATTAAAAAAATTAATGAAGAACGTGATTGAGGCCACCATTTTAAATGGCAAGTTTCAAGCTAAAAGGTAACACGAAATTCTTTGACTGTTAGGCGTTACGAAGTTCGCCGGGTTTGCTAGTTTATTTATAAATATGGGCGGATATAAATATATATGTCCGCACAATAATGGCCGGAAAGAATTATATATAATTTATAAATATGGACGGATATATATGTGGGCAAAATAATGACCGGAAGAAATTATATGTATCTTTATTTATAAATATGGGACGGGTATATAATTAGGCGAAAAAAAGGAATCGGAAATAATTTGATTTGAATTTGGGCGCGCTTGAGCCGCCTATCGATATCACGACTCGACTCACGTGTCACCACTACTCCGAAAACAGCTGTCGGCCGCTGCTTATATATGTGGTTTTTGGTTTTGTTGTTTAATTATGTTAATAATTTTTTTTGTAGTTGTGCGGAGAAAAAAAACGCTTTTACAAACCCGCGAGTGTTGTGCGCGAAAGCAAACAAAACAAACGATCAGTGCATATGGACGAATGCTTTGATCTATGTACATGCGTAAGTACACAGGTGAGTATACAGATATGTATGCACACGCGTTGTTCACAAAAAAACGTAAGTGATTTGTCATTTAATTGGATGTGGGTTCCTCTCCCCTCCTTTTTTTTGTGTTAAATCAATGCGTGACACCGAAATGGATGTGTTGTGGATATGTACATATGTGCAATGTATGACTATGTAAGTATGTATGTACATATGTAAGCAAGTGCACCGGTTTTCAAGGACGCGCGTGAGGAAATTAATTTCGCAATCAATTCGAACGCGCAAGAAATCGCGGTGCAATACGTTAAGTGCTATTAAAAAATATATTTTTTTTTGCCTTTTGTGTTGTGGTAAATGTGAGAATGAATTATATGTATATGGATCTGTACTATGCGCGTAACATCAACAGATGACGATGTATTATGTAAGTAGATACGCGCGTGCGGAAATTAGCTTGGCATGAAAATAATAATTATTCGAACACATAAGAAAACGCGGTGAACACTTTGATTATTTTGTTATAACACTTTAATATTTTTTTTTTTTGTTTTTTAAACTTTTACGCGGAGTTGGCAAACAGCTGTGGAAACTACATGTACATGTGAATGCATATATAAAAAAGTGGAATTGGACAAGTGCGAGGAAAAGACATAAATGAAAAGGGTAATCGTGGAATGTAAAACGAGAACGTTGGATAAACACGCTAAGGATTAGGAACTGCCATGTAACCTTGGAACAGGTCAGGTATGTTACATACAATATATAAAAGTGTGTAGGTCGCTATGGAAAAGCGGGAAAACCTCACACTTTATTAGTATGTAGGCAAATGAAATGAATAATGAAATTTTGTACTTATCAGGAATCCCGCCGATTTCTTTAAGCGATATGTCCAGACACACACGAGATGGCTGTGTGTTGAACAGATTTACAAATCGAGAAAAAGAGAAGAACGGGTGTCCGGGTTAAAATCTCGTCTTAGAATAAATGGCGATGCCCATGGGAAAAATCAAGTCACTCCTCCTGGTGTGACCGTAGATGCCGAGGATCAAAAAACCCTCCTCACTCCTCCCTGCTCTTCGCCGCTCACTGCTGTTCACACCCGGTGGCGTGAACTGGTACAATAAATAAAGTAGCAAACCAACCTACAAAAAGGCAAAGAGAAAGTAATAGTAAGAATTAGCAAAATGGACACATCGGATTTTCATCACAATGCCTCGGAACAATCGGAAGAGAGATAGGGACAAGTCCTTCACCAGAATAATAATGAACAATAAACCTTTGAAATGTGTAGTCACCTCAGGATCTTCAATAAATATAATATCCGAAAAACTTTTTTAATTTCAAACCCATTTAGGAGATTCGAAAATTCACATGATTGAAGGAGCAGTAGAATTAAAAGAAATTTTCTTGCACCCAGCAAACTTTGTCCAACAGAACAAAATTTTATATCCATAAATTTTCAAATTTTAATTTAAACACTGAAAAAAACACAAATCTTAAAAAAGTCTTGTGCGAATTCAATTACATTCAGTACCGCGAAGATGAAAATTTGACTTTCACGAGGACAGTGAAAGTCATGGATGAAATTCTCGACAAACTGGGAAAATGCCAATACTTTACCACCATTGATTTAGCTAAGGATTTCCACAAATCTTAAAAAAGTCTTGTACGAATTCAATTACATTCAGTACCGCGAAGATGAAAATTTGACTTTCACGAGTACAGTGAAAGTCATGGATGAAATTCTCGACAAACTGGGAAAATGCCAATACTTTACCACCATTGATTTAGCTAAGGGATTTCATCAAATTCAAATGGATCCTGAATCTATTGCGAAAACACACGTATGCCATTCGGTCTTAAAAATGCCCCGGCAACATTCCAAAGATGCATGAATAATCTTTTGGAGGTCCTTAATTATAAGGATTGTCTTGTCTATTATAGTGTACTCCACTTCATTGGAGGAACACATACTGAGTGATAACTCAGAAAGGTATTTAACAATCTAAGAGAAGCTAGTCTTAAACTTCAACTCGATAAACGCGAATTTTTGAAAAAGAAACCCCAAAAAAAATAAATCCTGCCTAGGATTATGCGGATTCTTCCAGAAATTCATATCAAACTCTGCACATATTGCAAAACCTTTAACTCTTGGTTTAAAGAAAGGAGATATAATTAACATAAACGACCCACATTATATTTCATCCTTTGAAAAATTAAAATATCCTTCTTATGAGCGACACCGTACATGCATACCCCGATTATAAAAAACCATTTTTCCTAACCACAGACGCTAGCAATATAGCTTTAGGTGCGTTCATCTCACAAAACCATAGACCTATTTTTACGCAAGCAGAACGTTGAACGAACATGAGATCAATTATTCAGCTATAGAAAAAGAATTACTAGCAATAGTTTGGGCAACAAAGTATTTCAGACCATACCTTTTCGGTATAAAGTTCGAATTTCTAAGCGACCATAAGCCTTTAGTATAGCTCAGCCAATATAAAAGAACCAAATATGAAACTTCAACGATGGAGAATAAAACTAAATGAGTTTGATTACAAAATTAAATATTTACCCGTCAAAGAAAATGACGTAGCAGATGCCCTTTCCAGAATTAAAACAGATGAAAACTTTTTAGGATCAACAGATAATGGAAATTACATTCCAATAGTAGAAAAACCCATTAACTATTTCAACAGCAAATAGAATTCGTCAGAGGTTCAAAACAAAAAGCAGAAACATTAACTTATTTTTTATAAATCAAACATAAAAATAACATACAAAGAAATGACCAATGCTTACGCAAGCGATATAATCAAAAGATATCTTTGCGGTAAGAAAAATGTACTATATTTTCATAATGAACAAGATTATCCCATATTTCAACAAGCCTTTATTGAAATAATACGATCGAACGCAAATACAAAAACCTCGAAATCAAGCATTAAGTTAGAGGACATTCAAACGTTTGCACAATTCAAAGAAATATTCCTAAAACAACATAAAGAATTATTACATCCAGGAATCGAAAAAACGATTAATTTCTTTAAAGAAAAATATTTGTTTGTGGAGGGGCGGAAGGATCCAAATAAGCCACAAGTGGTTGGCGGTGCCAATTTCTTCAGGGGTCTGGTGCGTGAGTAATGTAATTAAAACGCGCGAGAACTTCATTTTAAATTAATGGTGGTTTATTTGCTTTAAGTGACAAGATGTCCCGACACACACGAGAATGATTCGGTTTGGAAAAAAGTACAATCGAAAAGAAAATGCAATGAAAGAACGGGTGTTCGGGTTAGATGCTCGTACTGGATTAAATGGCGATGCCCATGGGAAAAATCAAGTCACTCCTCATGGTGTGACCGTAGATGCCGCGGATCAAAAAACCCTCCTCACTCGTCACTGCTCTTCGCCGCTCACTGCTGTTCACCCGATGGCGTGAACATACCGCCCCTCTTGCAACATGTTGCAATTGCCACCCTGGACATATGTAGGAAAGGGACGGCAGCGTCCTGGAGCGCCTACATCCCACAGGAGCCGGAGACGACCCATCCGAACACGGTGCTCTGGGCTGCGGAAGTACCGCTATGACCGGGCACACAGCCTGGTTGGATGACCTCAGGATAGAGGTCTGCCCCGAGCACCACGGACACCGACGCCGGCCGTTAGAAATAGGGGTCGGCCAGGATCAGGGTGGCGAGTTTCTCCCGGACCGGCGCGACACTTCCCGGATGGGAGTGCGGATGAGCAGGTCCTCCTTGACCCGGAATATAACACTCCGACGGAACGTATTGTCGGACCTCGTGCAGGCTTAGTCGACCCCGAACTTGGTCACAGCCAACCCCAGGGACCGGGCAAAGGAAAGATTGATGCGGCTCTCAGCCGCACATGCATCGAGGATGACGCGGGTCTCGAAGGATTTCGAGCCGTTGCCCAACCGGAGGACTGCTGTTGGCATGACAGTCGCCGTCCTGGCGTGGAGCAGGGAGGAGAGAGAGATCTCGCGTGCGCCTTCTGGAGACACGGAGCGGTCGGACGATGATCGGGAACTGGGTTGTAGCGGTGGTGCAGCACGCCCGGAGGGGGGTGATTGGCTGCGACGCCTGCGAGGCTGCGGTGGTGCGGCAGACGCGTGCGCAGATACCGCACCGTTAGTTGATTGCCGCCATGCAACGTGATGCGGTGGGCGAATTCGACAAGCAGGCGAGTGAAATGAGTACTATAGGGGAGGAGAATAGGGTGACGTTCATCATACCGGAGGGACTCAGCGGCCCGGAGTCGTGCGCAGGAGCGGAGTATCCCATACTGGTCGAGAAATGGTTTCAAATTGAGTAGCGTGCTGTATGATGGCAGGGGTCGCCCTTCACCCAGGGCCCGTATCTCCGCGAGGTATTCCCGACGCGGAGAGGTCCGAATCAAGCGCGCTCGGCGGAGAGAAGTTCGTCATTGGTGAGGCGAACCGTGGAAGGCGTCGAAATCCTTTTGGTGGCGAAGCGTGGATGTACGCGATGACTCGTAATGCCCTACCGTAGTCCGAGAAACGTTCGCTGACGTCCTCGAGTAGGGTGGTCGCGGTGGTGTGGCACTGGACTCGTGGCTCCAGCTGGGTGTCTGGGAGTTCGTTATGGGAGTTGGCCAATACTCGGAGCCAGTCCGGCCCATGCCACCAGAGGCTGCTGGCCGATAACTCGGCCGCGGAGACTCCACGGCTCGCGAGATCAGCGGGGTTGTCCTCGGAGCGCACATGTGACCAGCTTTGGCCACTGGTGCTTTTGGAGATGCTGGATACCCGATTGGCCACGAAGGTGGACCAACTACACGGGGGTTTATTGAGCCAAGCCAACACGATGGTAGAGTCGGTCCAAAACTGGGAGGTTGCAGGTGGGACTGGGAGTTCAGGAACGATCGACGCCCAGAGATCGGCTAGCAAAACCGCTCCGCACAACTCCAGCCGTAGCAGCGAGACTGTTTGACTGGAGCTACACGGGTCTTAGTAGTTAATAAATGGACTCTTACTTGATCGCCGTACCGAACCCGCACATACAGGGCTGCTCAATACGCTTTCTGTGACGCGTCACAGAAGCCATGAAGCTCCCACGAGAGCTTATCGCTGGTGTTTAGCCAACGGGGGATGCGGAGTCGACGGAGGCCTGAGTAATCCTGCAGGAATTCGTGGCATTGCTGCAGCAGGAGAGGCGGTCCACTTCCGAAGCGGGAGGCCCGCAGATTGGAGGGCAGCTTGAAGCTCTCGTATGGCTAGACGGGCGACGGCTTAAGTGTGAGCGCCGGCAAGGACATCATCAACATAAATGTAGTTCCGAAGGATTTCGCTCGCCTGAGGATACATAGCTTGCACGTCTTGTGCCAGTTGTAAAAGGACTCGGATCGCCAAGAATGGCGCGCAGTTAACCCCAAACGTGACAGTTTGTAGCTCACGATCCTGAATATTGCCGCAGCGATCTCGGTAGAGGATCCGCTGAAAGAGGGTATGCCTGGGGTCGACCCGGATTTGTCGATACATCTGCGTTATGTCAGCGTTGAAAACGAATTGAAAGAACCGCCATTTCAGTACCTGAAGCGTGAGATCGGCCTGAAGAGTAGGGCCGGTGTGCAAGACATCGTTGAGGCTGACGCCTCGTGTGGAGGGGCTCGACGCGTTAAATACCACGCGTACCTTGGTGGTGGTGCTATCGGGCTTAAACACCGCGTGATGGGGGAGATAGAAGTTTTCCCATCTTGAGGCGGCGTCACCCGAATCATATGACCCAATTCCTCGTACTCTTGAATAATGGCATCGTACTGCGTTTTTAGGACGGGATCCTTGAGAAGGCGTGCTTCATTCCGCAGGAATTGAGCCAGCGCGATCGGTCTTGAGTGGCCCAAGTCAACGCTATTCGGACCTTTGAACGGTAGGGACACAACATATCGGCCGTCCTTTCCTCTATGGGTGGTCTCCTGGAAGTTCCGCTCGCAGAATACGTCATCCTCCTTTTCCAGGGCGGAGACCTCAATCTTGTTCAGTCTGTCACACGGGGGAGACAGCATTAGCAGACACACCTTGTCGGCGCAGCCTCCATCACTGTGGCCCATGCCAGTAACCGCGGCGTCTACTGGGTAAAAGGGGGGCTGGACCATGTTGAAGACACGCTCGGAGAGAAAAGTTGAATCGGCCCCAGAGTCGATCAACGCCCCGAATATGGTGATCCACAATCGCAGTGCCTAAAAGGCCTCTGCCTGGGGTAGATGCAAAATAACTTTGAGCATTTGTGAGCTGGTTGCTCGTGGACGGACGCTCTGTGGCGCTGGATGGTGGGACTTGCGCAGCGGACGGCGAGCACACGGACACATCACTAGGATGCAACACAGTATATTGACGTTTCTTGCAGGTATGACAATTATGCGCACTGGAACAGCCCTTCACTTGATGACCGTGGCATAACAGTTCAGACAGAGTACCTGCTGTCTAATGGTTTCCAAACGCCTCTGAAGAGGCATATCAAGAAAACTAGGGTAGAGCCATAGGGTGATTCTCCCGATGGCACAGCTTACAAGACGCCGGTTTGAGCTGAGCTTTCGCGGGAAACGCTTGGACCTTCATCGTTGCAGAGGATTTGCGGGGGCCAATGGGGATGGCTTGGACACTTGGGGCCTACTTATGTTCTTCGGTGGCATCCAGGACACGATACCGATCGGTAAGAAATTGGTTCAAATCGTACCAAGTTGAGTCGACAGTCTTCCCACAGGTGGATTGGGGCCTTCGGCAATTTGCTAGTGCAGATGGCGATAAGTAAGACATCCCAATTCTCAGCACTAACACCCGAACGCTCAAGCGCGGTAAGACACCCTTGAAACGCAGTCTGCAGCTCTCGCAAGGATTTGCCCGACTCTTGTGCCACCGCGGGAATCTGAAGTAGTTGTCTGGCTTGAGTCATGACAAGCAGACGGCTATTTTCATACCGTGCGGTGAGGTTCTCCCACGCGGCCTGGAAACCCTCATTCGTCAGGGGGGACTTAGACACGATGGTTCTCGCTTCCCCTCGCGTCTTGGCGTTCAAGTGATAGAGCTTCTCCACTTGTGACAAATACGGATTGGCGATATAAATGGCGGCGAACAAATCGCGGAATGTGGGCCATGCTAGGCTGTCGCCATCAAATGTCTCCACCTCACACGGAGGAACTCTATGCCCCGGCGGCCCCGACGGAGCGGTTGGCTGACGCATAAGACTCGTCATCTGTGCCGAGAGCTGTTCGATGCGTTCTCCGAACAACGTCCCGCATCGCACATACGCCGCGTAAGCGTATTCGTGCTTCGCCTTGATGTGGCTTATGTTTGCCAAGCTTTCCTCGTCGGTTTGGACTGTCAAGGCCTTGTGACAACGGGAGTATTCCACCCTCGACAGTTGACCAAAGGGATTTGAGCTGCTCTAAGTGCATTTTAATGGAAAACAAGGGCACTTCAGAAGTTAGAGCTTCACTCTCACGAGCTTCAAACAGAGTCAATGCGTCGCACGCCAGAGCGAAATCGGAGAGGGACATTCTGGAGTGTTCTCTACGCTGTTGTGATACGGATTGGGTGACGGGAGCGTCAGAACAGTGCGCCACAACAACGTGCGGGATCTGGGTCTGGGTTGAGAGCTTGGAACGACCTTTGTGTTCACTCGAGTCTTCAACCGAGAATCTGCGACCCTTAGGTAGGCTGGACGAAGACGGACGGGACCTTGGAGATTCGCTGCGGCTGCGAACAGACGAGAACTTGCGCGAAATATCCGTACGCTTCACGGTCACCGGAGTTTTCGGAGGCCGAACCTTCTCCGGAGTTGCAGAGGGAGACGAAAGACTGTTAGACTTCGGCGCAGTCTTGGACGGCTCCGTGGACACCGAGTTTGTGCGCTTTTTTTGGTTTTGGAAAAACCACAAAAAATGAGAAGTGGACTGTATCAGGACGCAAGAACTTTCTCACTGTGCACCGCAGGATTGCGGGAGAATTATCTCGCGTGTGGCTCGGAAACGGAGCCCTTTTAATGGGGATAGATGCGGAACAATATACGAACGCACGAATGCGGATCGAAAATTACACGTATAAAACAAAACACGGATGTATAGGGCATAAAGAAAATACGTTTTTATATAAATCTGGATCTGGATATATATATGATTTATAAATATGGACGGATATATACATAAAATATATATGTATTTATTTATAAATATTGGCGGATATATAAATATGGGCCCGATAGTGCTGGAAAAAATATATATGTATTTATTTATATATAAAATTCTCGAGTGTGTTTGTGTTTGTTACAAAACTACTCCGAAACGGCTCTACAGATTCTCACGAAATTTTTTATGCAGATCGTATAGGACTGAGAATAGGCCAACATCTATTTTTTATACCCAAATAATAACGAGCTCACGATTAAAACTGACTAACTGTGCTGGATATCTGAACTACCCTGTGTTTTATACGAGTGAAATTAGACACACGGCCTACTTGATAAGAGATGAGATTCAACAAAAATAATTTAAATCTTCCAATCGAAACAGGCCGTGAAAAACCATATACAACGTTGAGACTTTCTAGATTTCAGTAAGGTGATGTACACTGTTGAGTTCACACGGCTTCGCTTGGGGATTTCCGTATACAAAAATTTAATTTTCCAGTTTTTTTTTCGGAACAAACAGTTGAAATTTTCTTTTAAATTCAGGACAAGCGTTCTGTTGCTGTCGCCGAGTGTGGTTCGGTGGAAGGCGCGCACAAGAATTGTGCGTCTCGAGTTCAGTCGTTGTTACAACTCGAGTGCGACCGAACTCGCTGCGCTAATTATTGATCAAGAAAATAATACACGTTATACACCAATCAGTTTTCCAACTTGATTTTTTACAACAATGCCACGAGCACGCAGGGGGGCTAATTTGAGTCGTCAAACAAACAGATCTAGAGGCATGCAAGATAGAAGAGCAATAAGATCAGATGCAGAAAGGCAACAAAGTAATGCAGATGTCCGTGTAAGAATGGCGCAGCTACGTGCATCACAATTACAAGAGGTACGAGATGAGCGAAACCAACAAAGACAATTGGAACGAAGAGAATCGCGCAGATTCGTAGCCAACAGACGTAGAGGGATTGACCAACATCAACAAGTACTTCGAGCATTTACATCACATTCATTTCTTCGACTAGCATTTCAGTATGAGCCTGATGTTGAATATTACGCTCATTCCAAAGTGGTAATTGGTACATTGGACAAGGAATGCCCGCACTGTCAAGCCCTTAAATTTAAAAATGAGCCAATTGGGATGTGTTGCTCATCAGGAAAAGTGAAACTTCCAGAAATTGAAACACCGCCGGAACCATTGCACGGCCTCCTTATTGGTACTGATCCAAATTCTTCGCTGTTCTTGCGTTCAATTCGGCAATTCAATTCATGTTTTCAAATGACATCGTTCGGAGCAACGGAAATAGTTAAAAATACTGCTGGCAAATGGTCAACAATTTAATTCCACATTCAAAATCAAAAGCCAAATTTACCACAAAGTCGGCTCATTACTACCAATGCCAAACGAACCTTATAAATTTTTACAAATTTACTTTATGGGTGGCGAGGACTCTGAACGGGCACTCGCCAATCGCGTGAATACACGTTGCAACTATAATCACCTCAATTCACCATTTGCAACGCGCATTGTCAGCGAGCTGGACGCTCTGTTAAATGAGCACAACGAATTGTTGAAATTATTCAAATCACATATGCATAAGCTTCAAAGTGACAATCACGCTATTTTCATCAATCCTGATAGAACACCAGCTGGAGGGCATATACGTCGATTCAACGCACCTGTTGTTGACGACGTGGCTGGAATCATGGTTGGCGACCATACAGCTACGCGACAAATCGTGATTCGAAGAAGAAATAATTCTCTTCAGTCCATTCCTGATACCCATCGTTTATATGATGCTCTCCAATATCCACTCATTTTTTGGAAGGGACAAGACGGATATTGCATAAACCTTAAGCAACGAGATCCGGTAACAGGTAATTCATTTATTAAGAATATGAAAACTCTTCAATTAATACATGGATATCTATTTTTTATACCCAAGCTTTAAGAGTAGTAAAAGATTTTGCTCAACCTTTTGCCATCCATCTAAATTACTTTTACATTGAATGTTTTCGTAGTATGCCAGCTTTCGTTTTTCATTTATAAATCACTCAAATGTATAATGCTTAACAAATAGACTGTAATTTATACTTAACTGCAACTCAGCAATAGAGTTAAATAGAATTTAACATAGTAATAAGACGTTCAACATATCCAAAGACATCTACTTCAAGGGTTTAACTTGAATTTCAGCAATAAAATTACCAACCGCAATTTTAATTTTTCAAAAGCGGGCACAGCGAAGCGTGGCAGGGCATGTGAACATGCGCGTTCAAACGCTTCAGGATCCATCCGCCGAAACTTTTTCGAAACAGCTATTAGATATTGGCAATGGGAAAGTTGCCGTACATGAAAATACTGGATCAATAAAATTACCAACCGGTTTTTGCACGATCGTCCACTCGCAAGATGTTCTCATCGACTGTATATTTCCCGATGTACACACACAATATATAAATCTTGAGTGGCTGGCAGAAAGAGCCATTTTAGCAGCGAAAAATGTGGACGTTCATGGATTAAATTTCAAGATACAACAATTGTTGCCAACAGACTCTGTGTCATACAAATCTGTTAATACAGTTTGCAATACTATCGAAGCTGTAAATTACCCAGTAGAATTTTTGAATTCCTTGAATTTGCCAGGCATGCCACCGCACCACTTACAATTGAAAGTAGGATCTCCGGTGATTTTGCTCCGTAATTTGAACCCACCACGGCTGTGCAATGGCACACGATTGGTTATTAAAAAATTAATGAAGAACGTGATTGAGGCCACCATTTTAAATGGCAAGTTTCAAGCTAAAAGGTAACACGAAATTCTTTGACTGTTAGGCGTTACGAAGTTCGCCGGGTTTGCTAGTTTATTTATAAATATGGGCGGATATAAATATATATGTCCGCACAATAATGGCCGGAAAGAATTATATATAATTTATAAATATGGACGGATATATATGTGGGCAAAATAATGACCGGAAGAAATTATATGTATCTTTATTTATAAATATGGACGGGTATATAATTAGGCGAAAAAAAGGAATCGGAAATAATTTGATTTGAATTTGGCGCGCTTGAGCCGCCTATCGATATCACGACTCGACTCACGTGTCACCACTACTCCGAAAACAGCTGTCGGCCGCTGCTTATATATGTGGTTTTTGGTTTTGTTGTTTAATTATGTTAATAATTTTTTTTGTAGTTGTGCGGAGAAAAAAAACGCTTTTACAAACCGCGAGTGTTGTGCGCGAAAGCAAACAAAACAAACGATCAGTGCATATGGACGAATGCTTTGATCTATGTACATGCGTAAGTACACAGGTGAGTATACAGATATGTATGCACACGCGTTGTTCACAAAAAAACGTAAGTGATTTGTCATTTAATTGGATGTGGGTTCCTCTCCCCTCCTTTTTTTTGTGTTAAATCAATGCGTGACACCGAAATGGATGTGTTGTGGATATGTACATATGTGCAATGTATGACTATGTAAGTATGTATGTACATATGTAAGCAAGTGCACCGGTTTTCAAGGACGCGCGTGAGGAAATTAATTTCGCAATCAATTCGAACGCGCAAGAAATCGCGGTGCATACGTTAAGTGCTATTAAAAAATATTTTTTTTTGCCTTTTGTGTTGTGGTAAATGTGAGAATGAATTATATGTATATGGATCTGTACTATGCGCGTACATCAACAGATGACGATGTATGTATGTAAGTAGATACGCGCGTGCGGAAATTAGCTTGGCATGAAAATAATTATTCGAACACATAAGAAAACGCGGTGAACACTTTGATTATTTTGTTATAACACTTTAATATTTTTTTTTTTTGTTTTTTAAACTTTTACGCGGAGTTGGCAAACAGCTGTGGAAACTACATGTACATGTGAATGCATATATAAAAAAGTGGAATTGGACAAGTGCGAGGAAAAGACATAAATGAAAAGGGTAATCGTGGAATGTAAAACGAGAACGTTGGATAAACACGCTAAGGATTAGGAACTGCCATGTAACCTTGGAACAGGTCAGGTATGTACATACAATATATAAAAGTGTGTAGGTCGCTATGGAAAAGCGGGAAACCTCACACTTTTATTAGTATGTAGGCAAATGAAATGAATAATGAAATTTTTGTACTTATCAGGAATCCCGCCGATTTCTTTAAGCGATATGTCCAGACACACACGAGATGGCTGTGTGTTGAACAGATTTACAAATCGAGAAAAAGGAGAAGAACGGGTGTCCGGGTTAAAATCTCGTCTTAGAATAAATGGCGATGCCCATGGGAAAAATCAAGTCACTCCTCCTGGTGTGACCGTAGATGCCGAGGATCAAAAAACCCTCCTCACTCCTCCCTGCTCTTCGCCGCTCACTGCTGTTCACCCGGTGGCGTGAACTGGTACAATAAATAAAGTAGCAAACCAACCTACAAAAAGGCAAAGAGAAAGTAATAGTAGAATTAGCAAAATGGACACATCGGATTTTCATCACAATGCCTCGGAACAATCGGAAGAAGAGATAGGGACAAGTCCTTCACCAGAATAATAATGAACAATAAACCTTTGAAATGTGTAGTCACCTCAGGATCTTCAATAAATATAATATCCGAAAACTTTTTTAATTTCAAAACCCATTTAGGAGATTCGAAAATTCACATGATTGAAGGAGCAGTAGAATTAAAAGAAATTTTCTTGCACCCAGCAAACTTTGTCCAACAGAACAAAAATTTTATATCCATAAATTTTCAAATTTTAATTTAAACACTGAAAAAAACACAAATCTTAAAAAAGTCTTGTGCGAATTCAATTACATTCAGTACCGCGAAGATGAAAATTTGACTTTCACGAGTACAGTGAAAGTCATGGATGAAATTCTCGACAAACTGGGAAAATGCCAATACTTTACCACCATTGATTTAGCTAAGGGATTTCCACAAATCTTAAAAAAGTCTTGTACGAATTCAATTACATTCAGTACCGCGAAGATGAAAATTTGACTTTCACGAGTACAGTGAAAGTCATGGATGAAATTCTCGACAAACTGGGAAAATGCCAATACTTTACCACCATTGATTTAGCTAAGGGATTTCATCAAATTCAAATGGATCCTGAATCTATTGCGAAAACACACGTATGCCATTCGGTCTTAAAAATGCCCCGGCAACATTCCAAAGATGCATGAATAATCTTTTGGAGGTCCTTAATTATAAGGATTGTCTTGTCTATTATAGTGTACTCCACTTCATTGGAGGAACACATACTGAGTGATAACTCAGAAAGGTATTTAACAATCTAAGAGAAGCTAGTCTTAAACTTCAACTCGATAAACGCGAATTTTTGAAAAAGAAACCCCAAAAAAAATAAATCCTGCCTAGGATTATGCGGATTCTTCCAGAAATTCATATCAAACTCTGCACATATTGCAAAACCTTTAACTCTTGGTTTAAAGAAAGGAGATATAATTAACATAAACGACCCACATTATATTTCATCCTTTGAAAAATTAAAATATCTTCTTATGAGCGACACCGTACATGCATACCCCGATTATAAAAAACCATTTTTCCTAACCACAGACGCTAGCAATATAGCTTTAGGTGCGTTCATCTCACAAAACCATAGACCTATTTTTTACGCAAGCAGAACGTTGAACGAACATGAGATCAATTATTCAGCTATAGAAAAAGAATTACTAGCAATAGTTTGGGCAACAAAGTATTTCAGACCATACCTTTTCGGTATAAAGTTCGAATTTCTAAGCGACCATAAGCCTTTAGTATAGCTCAGCAATATAAAAGAACCAAATATGAAACTTCAACGATGGAGAATAAAACTAAATGAGTTTGATTACAAAATTAAATATTTACCCGTCAAAGAAAATGACGTAGCAGATGCCCTTTCCAGAATTAAAACAGATGAAAACTTTTTAGGATCAACAGATAATGGAAATTACATTCCAATAGTAGAAAAACCCATTAACTATTTCAACAGGCAAATAGAATTCGTCAGAGGTTCAAAACAAAAAGCAGAAACATTAACTTATTTTTATAAATCAAACATAAAAATAACATACAAAGAAATGACCAATGCTTACGCAAGCGATATAATCAAAAGATATCTTTGCGGTAAGAAAAATGTACTATATTTTCATAATGAACAAGATTATCCCATATTTCAACAAGCCTTTATTGAAATAATACGATCGAACGCAAATACAAAAACCTCGAAATCAAGCATTAAGTTAGAGGACATTCAAACGTTTGCACAATTCAAAGAAATATTCCTAAAACAACATAAAGAATTATTACATCCAGGAATCGAAAAAACGATTAATTTCTTTAAAGAAAAATATTTGTTTGTGGAGGGGCGGAAGGATCCAAATAAGCCACAAGTGGTTGGCGGGTGCCAATTTCTTCAGGGGTCTGGTGCGTGAGTAATGTAATTAAAACGCGCGAGAACTTCATTTTAAATTAATGGTGGTTTATTTGCTTTAAGTGACAAGATGTCCCGACACACACGAGAATGATTCGGTTTGGAAAAAAGTACAATCGAAAAGAAAATGCAATGAAAGAACGGGTGTTCGGGTTAGATGCTCGTACTGGATTAAATGGCGATGCCCATGGGAAAAATCAAGTCACTCCTCATGGTGTGACCGTAGATGCCGCGGATCAAAAAACCCTCCTCACTCGTCACTGCTCTTCGCCGCTCACTGCTGTTCACCCGATGGCGTGAACATACCGCCCCTCTTGCAACATGTTGCAATTGCCACCCTGGACATATGTAGGAAAGGGACGGCAGCGTCCTGGAGCGCCTACATCCCACAGGAGCCGGAGACGCGGGTCTCGAAGGATTTCGAGCCGTTGCCCAACCGGAGGACTGCTGTTGGCATGACAGTCGCCGTCCTGGCGTGGAGCAGGGAGGAGAGAGAGATCTCGCGTGCGCCTTCTGGAGACACGGAGCGGTCGGACGATGATCGGGAACTGGGTTGTAGCGGTGGTGCAGCACGCCCGGAGGGGGGTGATTGGCTGCGACGCCTGCGAGGCTGCGGTGGTGCGGCAGACGCGTGCGCAGATACCGCACCGTTAGTTGATTGCCGCCATGCAACGTGATGCGGTGGGCGAATTCGACAAGCAGGCGAGTGAAATGAGTACTATAGGGGAGGAGAATAGGGTGACGTTCATCATACCGGAGGGACTCAGCGGCCCGGAGTCGTGCGCAGGAGCGGAGTATCCCATACTGGTCGAGAAATGGTTTCAAATTGAGTAGCGTGCTGTATGATGGCAGGGGTCGCCCTTCACCCAGGGCCCGTATCTCCGCGAGGTATTCCCGACGCGGAGAGGTCCGAATCAAGGCGCGCTCGGCGGAGAGAAGTTCGTCATTGGTGAGGCGAACCGTGGAAGGCGTCGAAATCCTTTTGGTGGCGAAGCGTGGATGTACGCGATGACTCGTAATGCCCTACCGTAGTCCGAGAAACGTTCGCTGACGTCCTCGAGTAGGGTGGTCGCGGTGGTGTGGCACTGGACTCGTGGCTCCAGCTGGGTGTCTGGGAGTTCGTTATGGGGAGTTGGCCAATACTCGGAGCCAGTCCGGCCCATGCCACCAGAGGCTGCTGGCCGATAACTCGGCCGCGGAGACTCCACGGCTCGCGAGATCAGCGGGGTTGTCCTCGGAGCGCACATGTGACCAGCTTTGGCCACTGGTGCTTTTGGAGATGCTGGATACCCGATTGGCCACGAAGGTGGACCAACTACACGGGGGTTTATTGAGCCAAGCCAACACGATGGTAGAGTCGGTCCAAAACTGGGAGGTTGCAGGTGGGACTGGGAGTTCAGGAACGATCGACGCCCAGAGATCGGCTAGCAAAACCGCTCCGCACAACTCCAGCCGTAGCAGCGAGACTGTTTTGACTGGAGCTACACGGGTCTTAGTAGTTAATAAATGGACTCTTACTTGATCGCCGTACCGAACCCGCACATACAGGGCTGCTCAATACGCTTTCTGTGACGCGTCACAGAAGCCATGAAGCTCCCACGAGAGCTTATCGCTGGTGTTTAGCCAACGGGGGATGCGGAGTCGACGGAGGCCTGAGTAATCCTGCAGGAATTCGTGGCATTGCTGCAGCAGGAGAGGCGGTCCACTTCCGAAGCGGGAGGCCCGCAGATTGGAGGGCAGCTTGAAGCTCTCGTATGGCTAGACGGGCGACGGCTTAAGTGTGAGCGCCGGCAAGGACATCATCAACATAAATGTAGTTCCGAAGGATTTCGCTCGCCTGAGGATACATAGCTTGCACGTCTTGTGCCAGTTGTAAAAGGACTCGGATCGCCAAGAATGGCGCGCAGTTAACCCCAAACGTGACAGTTTGTAGCTCACGATCCTGAATATTGCCGCAGCGATCTCGGTAGAGGATCCGCTGAAAGAGGGTATGCCTGGGGTCGACCCGGATTTGTCGATACATCTGCGTTATGTCAGCGTTGAAAACGAATTGAAAGAACCGCCATTTCAGTACCTGAAGCGTGAGATCGGCCTGAAGAGTAGGGCCGGTGTGCAAGACATCGTTGAGGCTGACGCCTCGTGTGGAGGGCTCGACGCGTTAAATACCACGCGTACCTTGGTGGTGGTGCTATCGGGCTTAAACACCGCGTGATGGGGGAGATAGAAGTTTTCCCATCTTGAGGCGGCGTCACCCGAATCATATGACCCAATTCCTCGTACTCTTGAATAATGGCATCGTACTGCGTTTTTAGGACGGGATCCTTGAGAAGGCGTGCTTCATTCCGCAGGAATTGAGCCAGCGCGATCGGTCTTGAGTGGCCCAAGTCAACGCTATTCGGACCTTTGAACGGTAGGGACACAACATATCGGCCGTCCTTTCCTCTATGGGTGGTCTCCTGGAAGTTCCGCTCGCAGAATACGTCATCCTCCTTTTCCAGGGCGGAGACCTCAATCTTGTTCAGTCTGTCACACGGGGGAGACAGCATTAGCAGACACACCTTGTCGGCGCAGCCTCCATCACTGTGGCCCATGCCAGTAACCGCGGCGTCTACTGGGTAAAAGGGGGGCTGGACCATGTTGAAGACACGCTCGGAGAGAAAAGTTGAATCGGCCCCAGAGTCGATCAACGCCCGAATATGGTGATCCACAATCGCAGTGCCTAAAAGGCCTCTGCCTGGGGTAGATGCAAAATAACTTTGAGCATTTGTGAGCTGGTTGCTCGTGGACGGACGCTCTGTGGCGCTGGATGGTGGGACTTGCGCAGCGGACGGCGAGCACACGGACACATCACTAGGATGCAACACAGTATATTGACGTTTCTTGCAGGTATGACAATTATGCGCACTGGAACAGCCCTTCACTTGATGACCGTGGGCATAACAGTTCAGACAGAGTACCTGCTGTCTAATGGTTTCCAAACGCCTCTGAAGAGGCATATCAAGAAAACTAGGGTAGAGCCATAGGGTGATTCTCCCGATGGCACAGCTTACAAGACGCCGGTTTGAGCTGAGCTTTCGCGGGAAACGCTTGGACCTTCATCGTTGCAGAGGATTTGCGGGGGCCAATGGGGATGGCTTGGACACTTGGGGCCTACTTATGTTCTTCGGTGGCATCCAGGACACGATACCGATCGGTAAGAAATTGGTTCAAATCGTACCAAGTTGAGTCGACAGTCTTCCCACAGGTGGATTGGGGCCTTCGGCAATTTGCTAGTGCAGATGGCGATAAGTAAGACATCCCAATTCTCAGCACTAACACCCGAACGCTCAAGCGCGGTAAGACACCCTTGAAACGCAGTCTGCAGCTCTCGCAAGGATTTGCCCGACTCTTGTGCCACCGCGGGAATCTGAAGTAGTTGTCTGGCTTGAGTCATGACAAGCAGACGGCTATTTTCATACCGTGCGGTGAGGTTCTCCCACGCGGCCTGGAAACCCTCATTCGTCAGGGGGGACTTAGACACGATGGTTCTCGCTTCCCCTCGCGTCTTGGCGTTCAAGTGATAGAGCTTCTCCACTTGTGACAAATACGGATTGGCGATATAAATGGCGGCGAACAAATCGCGGAATGTGGGCCATGCTAGGCTGTCGCCATCAAATGTCTCCACCTCACACGGAGGAACTCTATGCCCCGGCGGCCCCGACGGAGCGGTTGGCTGACGCATAAGACTCGTCATCTGTGCCGAGAGCTGTTCGATGCGTTCTCCGAACAACGTCCCGCATCGCACATACGCCGCGTAAGCGTATTCGTGCTTCGCCTTGATGTGGCTTATGTTTGCCAAGCTTTCCTCGTCGGTTTGGACTGTCAAGGCCTTGTGACAACGGGAGTATTCCACCCTCGACAGTTGACCAAAGGGATTTGAGCTGCTCTAAGTGCATTTTAATGGAAAACAAGGGCACTTCAGAAGTTAGAGCTTCACTCTCACGAGCTTCAAACAGAGTCAATGCGTCGCACGCCAGAGCGAAATCGGAGAGGGACATTCTGGAGTGTTCTCTACGCTGTTGTGATACGGATTGGGTGACGGGAGCGTCAGAACAGTGCGCCACAACAACGTGCGGGATCTGGGTCTGGGTTGAGAGCTTGGAACGACCTTTGTGTTCACTCGAGTCTTCAACCGAGAATCTGCGACCCTTAGGTAGGCTGGACGAAGACGGACGGGACCTTGGAGATTCGCTGCGGCTGCGAACAGACGAGAACTTGCGCGAAATATCCGTACGCTTCACGGTCACCGGAGTTTTCGGAGGCCGAACCTTCTCCGGAGTTGCAGAGGGAGACGAAAGACTGTTAGACTTCGGCGCAGTCTTGGACGGCTCCGTGGACACCGAGTTTGTGCGCTTTTTTTGGTTTTGGAAAAACCACAAAAAATGAGAAGTGGACTGTATCAGGACGCAAGAACTTTCTCACTGTGCACCGCAGGATTGCGGGAGAATTATCTCGCGTGTGGCTCGGAAACGGAGCCCTTTTAATGGGGATAGATGCGGAACAATATACGAACGCACGAATGCGGATCGAAAATTACACGTATAAAACAAAACACGGATGTATAGGGCATAAAGAAAATACGTTTTTATATAAATCTGGATCTGGATATATATATGATTTATAAATATGGACGGATATATACATAAAATATATATGTATTTATTTATAAATATTGGCGGATATATAAATATGGGCCCGATAGTGCTGGAAAAAATATATATGTATTTATTTATATATAAAATTCTCGAGTGTGTTTGTGTTTGTTACAAAACTACTCCGAAACGGCTCTACCGATTCTCACGAAATTTTTTATGCAGATCGTGTAGGACTGAGAATAGGCCAACATCTATTTTTTATACCCAAATAATAACGAGCTCACGATTAAAACTGACTAACTGTGCTGGATATCTGAACTACCCTGTGTTTTATACGAGTGAAATTAGACACACGGCCTACTTGATAAGAGATGAGATTCAACAAAAATAATTTAAATCTTCCAATCGAAACAGGCCGTGAAAAACCATATACAACGTTGAGACTTTCTAGATTTCAGTAAGGTGATGTACACTGTTGAGTTCACACGGCTTCGCTTGGGGATTTCCGTATACAAAAATTTAATTTTCCAGTTTTTTTTTCGGAACAAACAGTTGAAATTTTCTTTTAAATTCAGGACAAGCGTTCTGTTGCTGTCGCCGAGTGTGGTTCGGTGGAAGGCGCGCACAAGAATTGTGCGTCTCGAGTTCAGTCGTTGTTACAACTCGAGTGCGACCGAACTCGCTGCGTTAATTATTGATCAAGAAAATAATACACGTTATACACCAATCAGTTTTCCAACTTGATTTTTTACAACAATGCCACGAACACGCAGGGGGGCTTATTTGAGTCGTCAAACAAACAGATCTAGAGGCATGCAAGATAGAAGAGCAATAAGATCAGATGCAGAAAGGCAACAAAGTAATGCAGATGTGCGTGTAAGAATGGCGCAGTTACGTGCATCACAATTACAAGAGGTACGAGATGAGCGAAACCAACAAAGACAATTGGAACGAAGAGAATCGCGCAGATTCGTAGCCAACAGACGTAGAGGGATTGACCAACATCAACAAGTACTTCGAGCATTTACATCACATTCATTTCTTCGACTAGCATTTCAGTATGAGCCTGATGTTGAATATTACGCTCATTCCAAAGTGGTAATTGGTACATTGGACAAGGAATGCCCGCACTGTCAAGCCCTTAAATTTAAAAATGAGCCAATTGGGATGTGTTGCTCATCAGGAAAAGTGAAACTTCCAGAAATTGAAACACCGCCGGAACCATTGCACGGCCTCCTTATTGGTACTGATCCAAATTCTTCGCTGTTCTTGCGTTCAATTCGGCAATTCAATTCATGTTTTCAAATGACATCGTTCGGAGCAACGGAAATAGTTAAAAATACTGCTGCAAATGGTCAACAATTTAATTCCACATTCAAAATCAAAAGCCAAATTTACCACAAAGTCGGCTCATTACTACCAATGCCATACGAACCTTATAAATTTTTACAAATTTACTTTATGGGTGGCGAGGACTCTGAACGGGCACTCGCCAATCGCGTGAATACACGTTGCAACTATAATCACCTCAATTCACCATTTGCAACGCGCATTGTCAGCGAGCTGGACGCTCTGTTAAATGAGCACAACGAATTGTTGAAATTATTCAAATCACATATGCATAAGCTTCAAAGTGACAATCACGCTATTTTCATCAATCCTGATAGAACACCAGCTGGAGGGCATATACGTCGATTCAACGCACCTGTTGTTGACGACGTGGCTGGAATCATGGTTGGCGACCATACAGCTACGCGACAAATCGTGATTCGAAGAAGAAATAATTCTCTTCAGTCCATTCCTGATACCCATCGTTTATATGATGCTCTCCAATATCCACTCATTTTTGGAAGGGACAAGACGGATATTGCATAAACCTTAAGCAACGAGATCCGGTAACAGGTAATTCATTTATTAAGAATATGAAAACTCTTCAATTAATACATGGATATCTATTTTTTATACCCAAGCTTTAAGAGTAGTAAAAGATTTTGCTCAACCTTTTGCCATCCATCTAAATTACTTTTACATTGAATGTTTTCGTAGTATGCCAGCTTTCGTTTTTCATTTATAAATCACTCAAATGTATAATGCTTAACAAATAGACTGTAATTTATACTTAACTGCAACTCAGCAATAGAGTTAAATAGAATTTAACATAGTAATAAGACGTTCAACATATCCAAAGACATCTACTTCAAGGGTTTAACTTGAATTTCAGCAATAAAATTACCAACCGCAATTTTAATTTTTCAAAAGCGGGCACAGCGAAGCGTGGCAGGGCATGTGAACATGCGCGTTCAAACGCTTCAGGATCCATCCGCCGAAACTTTTTCGAAACAGCTATTAGATATTGGCAATGGGAAAGTTGCCGTACATGAAAATACTGGATCAATAAAATTACCAACCGGTTTTTGCACGATCGTCCACTCGCAAGATGTTCTCATCGACTGTATATTTCCCGATGTACACACACAATATATAAATCTTGAGTAGCTGGCAGAAAGAGCCATTTTAGCAGCGAAAAATGTGGACGTTCATGGATTAAATTTCAAGATACAACAATTGTTGCCAACAGACTCTGTGTCATACAAATCTGTTAATACAGTTTGCAATACTATCGAAGCTGTAAATTACCCAGTAGAATTTTTGAATTCCTTGGATTTGCCAGGCATGCCACCGCACCACTTACAATTGAAAGTAGGATCTCCGGTGATTTTGCTCCGTAATTTGAACCCACCACGGCTGTGCAATGGCACACGATTGGTTATTAAAAAATTAATGAAGAACGTGATTGAGGCCACCATTTTAAATGGCAAGTTTCAAGCTAAAAGGTAACACGAAATTCTTTGACTGTTAGGCGTTACGAAGTTCGCCGGGTTTGCTAGTTTATTTATAAATATGGGCGGATATAAATATATATGTCCGCACAATAATGGCCGGAAAAAATTATATATAATTTATAAATATGGACGGATGTATAGGGGCACGATGATGCTGGAAAAAAAATATATATGTATTTATTTATATATATGGGCGGATATATATATGTGCGCAAAAGCTGGCCGGAAAAATTATATAAATAATTTATAAATATGGACGAATATATAAATATGGGCTCGATAGTGCTGGAAAAAATATATATGTATTTATTTATAAATATGGGAGGATATAAATAGATATGTCCGCACAATAATGGCCGGAAAAATTATATATAATTTATAAATATGGACGGATGTATAGGGGCACGATGATGCTGGAAAAAAATATATATGTATTTATTTATATATATGGGCGGATGTATATATATGTGCGCAAAATACTGGCCGGAAAAAATTATATATAATTTATAAATATGGACGGATATATATGGGCACGATAATGCTGGAAAAAAATATATATGTATGGATTTATATATATAAGTGCGCGAAATACTGGCCGAAAAAAAATTATATATATAATTTATAAATATGGACGGATATATATGTGGGCAAAATAATGACCGGAAGAAATTATATGTATCTTTTTTATAAATATGGACGGGTATATAATTAGGCGAAAAAAGGGAATCAGAAATAATGTGATTTGAATTTGGCGCTTGAGCCGCCTATTGATATCACGACTCGACTCACGTGTCACCACTACTCCGAAAACAGCTGTCGGCCGCTGCTTATATATGTGGTTTTTGGTTTTGTTGTTTAATTATGTTAATAATTTTTTTTGTGGTTGTGCGGAGGAAAAAAAAACAAAACGAACGCTTTTACACACCGCGAGTGTTGTCCGCGAAAACAAACAAAACAAACGATCAGTGCATATGGACGAATGCTTTGATATCTGCGTAAGTACACAGGTAAGTATGTAGATATGTATGCACGCGCGTTGTTCATAAAAAAACGTAAGTAATTTGTCATTTAGTTGGATGTTGGGTTCCTTTCCCCTCCTTTTTTTTTGTTAAATCAATGTGCGACACCGAAATGAATTATGTGTTGTGGATATGTACATATGTGCGTGCATCAATGTATGACGATGTATGTATGTATGTATGTAAGTTAACAGCCAAGTCAACGAACGGCCATCGCAATGAATTCGAGCAACCCGCGCGATACAAATGCAACGTAACCAAAATAATATTGGCCGAAGCAACGGTCAGCCGTTTTAGTTGTGTCGCAAGCGTTGAGTTCTTGTCGGGAATATGCTGAGTCGCCTTTGCTGACCACAAGCCCGTGGCATGATCTTTTATGTACTTCCTATGTATTTGGGTGTAGATTCGTATTTGCATTTTATATACTTAGCTTTAGTCTTTATCTCATTACATTCTTATAATCAGTTTTTGTCAGACGATTGGCTAATAAAGATATTGATCAATTAACATTTACTCCGGCACACTGCCGTTAAATATTTGCCTTATTAATACACCGTTGAGCCACAAGGCCAACCGTTCAGCAAGAGGACGAAGTCAAGTTCTCCACCCGTCATAACTGCCGTTGCCTGGCGCACAACAGGCTTTATACTGGAATTCGATAATCTTACGATATTAAAACAGGAATACCATGGCCCTAAACAAGAACATGGTTGGCTGGTAGAACATTAAAGATTCTTGTTGACACTGGGGTGGCAAAAAATAACGTTAAACCCGTAAATGAGTTAAAAACGTAACACCCGTCGGAACTCCATTTACTGTGAACTCCATTCATGGGTTCAGTAAAATCCAACAAAAATGTTCAATGGTAATTTTTGGGAAAGTAGCTAAGTTTTTCCTATTAGGTACCCTTGACACCTTTGACGCCATAATAGGCTTCGATCTGCTCACGCAGGCGGGGGTAACTATAGACCTAAGGGAAAACACCATAAACCACCCGTCATAACTGCCGTTGCCTGGCGCACAACAGGCTTTATACTGGAATTCGATAATCTTACGATATTAAAACAGGAATACCATGGCCCTAAACAAGAACATGGTTGGCTGGTAGAACATTAAAGATTCTTGTTGACACTGGGGTGGCAAAAAATAACGTTAAACCCGTAAATGAGTTAAAAACGTAACACCCGTCGGAACTCCATTTACTGTGAACTCCATTCATGGGTTCAGTAAAATCCAACAAAAATGTTCAATGGTAATTTTGGGAAAGTAGCTAAGTTTTTCCTATTAGGTACCCTTGACACCTTTGACGCCATAATAGGCTTCGATCTGCTCACGCAGGCGGGGGTAACTATAGACCTAAGGGAAAACACCATAAACCACGGTAATACTTCGGAGGTACTCAAACACCATCCGTTCGATAATGTGAACTTTACACCTGTCGATGATATCGTAGTACCAAATTCTGTAAGAGCCGAATTTAAGAAAATGATACTAAAAAGAATTAGTGCATTCGCGACCCCTAACAAGGCGCTGCCGTATAAAACTTCAGTCGTTGCGAGAATCCGAACTGTAGACAATAAGGAGGTATAATCAAAGCTCTATCCGTACCCAGAAGGCGTGTCAGATTTTGTAAACAGCGAAGTCGCACAGCTGTTAAAAGATTTCATCATAAGGCCATCAAGATCTGCGTATAACAGCCCAGCTTGGGTTGTTGATAAGAAGGGGATAGACACCAGCGGTAATAAGAATAAGCGGCTTGTCATTGACTTTAGGAAGTTAAATGAGAAAACCGTCGCAACCGTCGTTATCCGATGCCAAGTATCCTACTAATTCTAATCTCGGTGTTGAGTTTGGCGCTAAGGTTCGATGTTTTAGCGGGCCCACAAGAAAACACTCCACTTTTCACGTGATACTTCATTTATTTCTTCCACGTGTATTTCTTATGCTAATGGGGTGTGTATGGTGTGTGTGCCGTATGCGAGTCGTTATTATGCGAGCCGCTATGATTGTAAGCGAGCCGTTTGAGAGCTGCTATGATTGTAAGCGAGCCGTTTGTAAGCGAGCCGCTATAAATTAATCGCCCTTACTCGCGGTTGTAACCAAACTGTTCTGTCCGCCGCTTAGTAACAAGCATAGAACCTAACATGTAAGCTTAAAGCGCAAGATGCAACGGTTAATTTCCCAGCACGTAGGCTGGCGCTTAAGAATAAGTATGAGAATGAAAGAGAATGAGTGATATGGGTTAACCCATTGGTGGCTGCGTCGGGTCTGCTGGGCAGTTAGCGAATTTCGGCGGCAACACTCGGAAAAGCTAAGTTTTAATATGTATTCTCTGAGATCTTTTCTAGGCCTAGCCAGCTACTATAGGGTGTTTATCAAAGATTTTGCAGCCATAGCAAGACCTTTGACCAATATACTAAAAGGCGAAAATGGGACTGTAAACACATGTCTAAAAAAGTAGCAGTCGAGCTCGACGAATCTCAGCGCGACGCAAAAGCCGTTAAAAAACCGTTTGAGAAACATACTAGCATCGGAAGACGTTATGCTTATGTACCCTGACTTCAAAAAACCTTTTGACTTGACTACGGACGCGTCTGCGAATGGCATTGGAGCAGTGTTGTCTCAAGGTGGGAGACCAATCACCATGATCTCCCGAACACTAAAAATGTGCGAAACTCATTATGCTACCAACGAAAGAGAGTTGTTAGCGATTGTGTAGGCTCTCGGCAAACTAGAGAATTATCTTTACGGTACAAATGAACCATCGTTTGATTCCGAAACGATCACTACATTGTTGAAGAATCAGTTTAACATCGACGTGGTGAACGCCCCCCACTACATAGCTGTTACAATGGGCAAGTGGAGCGTTTCCATAGTACATTAATAGAAATTGCCAGGTGTTTAAAATTGGACAAAAAAATTAGCGATACAGTTCAAGCTATCATGAGAGCAACAATAGAATATAATAAAACTATACACTCAGTAACAGGACATAAGCCACTCGATGTAATCCACTCTATACCAGACGAAATTAAATTAAGAAATTAAAAGTCGTTTAATAAAAGCCCAACAAGACCAATTAGCCAGATGCAACCCAAACAGACAAAACAGGGTGTTTGATGTAGGTGCGAAAGTTTACCTCAAAAATAACAGACTAGGTAACAAACTATCCCCCTTGTGCACGGAGGGCACCATACAAGCAGACCTGCGAACGTCTGTACTCGTTAAGGGAGGGTGGTCCATAAGGACAATGTGAGGTAAACATAGGTCATACCACAAAAGATTATTATAGATAGCTACTACAATTGAGTCTAATAGTTTCATTCAGGTTCGTCGGAGTAACCCTCATACTCTTGGCCACAAATCGCGCACTTCTCACCGATTTCTCGCACGCATGCTATATTCCTGTGTTGGACGGCAACGTTTTCTTATGGGAACAACATAATTACGTAAGACACTCTACAAATTTATCCAACTTCGCGAGCATGATAGATAATACAATAAAATTGTTAGAACAGATATCGATCATATCCAGAGTATTTTTTCTAGCCTAACGGTACACCATAGAATGGCCAGAAGTTTAGACTTCTTAGGAACAGCGTTAAAAGTTGTCGCAGGCACGCCCGATGCATCAGACTTAGAAAGGGTTAAGATTACCCAAGCCGGGCTCATAGAATCAAACAACAGACAAGTAATTGTAATCCCTGAAGCACAAAAACAAATTAACCTATTAACTGATACAGTAAAAAAAATATTTAAAGAAAAGAAAGGCAAGTTTGTAGACTCTCATTTGTATGAAACCTTATGTAATAAACTCGGACACATGACGACGAAATCTCAAAAAAAATTGGGACATCTCGCCTTATATATGTATTAGCTAAAGAGGAACTACACATATATATCAATAAAATAAAGTAGCAGTCTAACACTCCTGTTTTACACCCTGTAACTGTCGACATAGGTCAGCAAAACACAAAGGTTAGTGACACTGCGATCCTTTTGCTCAATAAAATGGAGGCAGAACGGATAAACCTACTCCCGCTGTTCCACCAGGACTATACCTCGATTTCCAACTAAAGTTAACCGAACCACTTGAATTATATTGAGAACGCGTGTGATAGACGTTAGAGAAGATGTTTAGTAGTAGTAGCTAGTATTTTCACAGCGTATTTTATGTATGTCGGCTATCCATATTAACCGAATCCCTTGCCTGGATTTTTATTAGAGGAGAATACAAAAGAGTTACGGACATCACTTCTTGCAGGCGCTATAGATGATAATTGCGCTCCGCGTCTGTACCCACCCTACCATGAGCCTGCCAGCGAAAGTTATCGCAGACTCCCAAAACGAAAGCTAGGACTTCTTCTTCTACATCAGGGAACTAAAGAAATTAATGATTCATAATAAACTTAATATTTATTCAAACATTTCAAAATAATTAGCATCATCGTGCTATAGGTTCGATCAATTTGATCTACAAAAATTCTTCATTTTTAAAACAATGTTTAGCTAAATAGCTGAATCTCGGTACAAATCCGATTATGAAGGTTGCAAATGTTGCATATTGGTTCTTATTACTAATGATTACTCTACTACTTAATATTCATGATCTCCTAACTTTACTGTATTTAAACATTTTACATTAGTTCAAAAAAAATTAAAAAAAAAAAAAAAAGAAAAAAAATTATACATTTATGTGGCGTGATTACGAGAATATCCTCATCAGTTTCATTCTCTACATACTTTTATCTAAAGATGTCCATTGACAACGTATTAAATGCTAATGCTCACCAGAATAAATTCAGGTCATCAAATAAATTTATAAAAATATAAGGAAAATTGGTTTTGATACACTTACAGCTTGTTAATTTTTCCCACGCAGAAAGATCTTTCGTTGTGTTGTTGTCGCTGTTGAAAATAGGAAGGTTTAAATATTCCAAATAGAGCTAAAGCATCATATTACATTGTGAATTTACATGCATACTCAAATTCTGAAAAATGAAAATTATTAACTAACGAAAATATACACTGCCATTGAATTCCATTTCCTTTAAAATTGAACCATTTAGCCAACAAACAAAAAAAAGGAAATTCAATGTAAACTTAACTTAAAATTGATTCTAAACTACTGGGGAGCCTTATGTTGACTCATTTCACTTAATCCTGGGTTATTTCGTCCGTTCCGAAGACGAATAAAAAATTTCCTTAGGCAAAGTGTACGCCTTGGTTATACTTCAAAATAATTCGAAAATGCTCTTCTCATTTACATAACGTGTTGAGTGAGGTTAGGTTTTGTTCGTAGAAAGGTTAGATTGAATACTTCCTTCTACTGCTCATCCTTCATGCTTTAGGTTAGGTTACAATTGGGAAAAAGGTTAGGTTTCGTACATCCTTCTAGGTTTATAATCCTACACGTGTTCTGCTAGTATGGTCTGGATTACATGTGAGACAGGATAAGCGAAAGTGCGATGTTGACAATTATAAATGTTGCAACATTCGAATTTCACTTTGCTTCGCTAACGCCGTATCTATAATAACACTGTATAAGACACAAAACTATTTTGGTAATTTTCTCTTTTATTTACCCTTACTACAATCAGAGGCAAAAGTTAAAAATATTTAACTCTCGGATTTCCACAATTGATCGTCGGTTCAAGCCGTTGACTGACGCAAACAGTTCACTCACAAAAATTTGAGACTGCTGGGGCAAGTTTGCCGAAGACAGGTGTCAGAAATGTCAAGTAAGGCGAATTAATAGAAAAATTGTCAATACTTGATGGAAACTATTTCCATTGCTGTTGAAGAGAAACTGCATAAGTTAAATGTACAATAATTCGAGAATTATTGCAATAAAATTAACTTACATCAATCTCTTGAACACATACACACGCATAAACTTTTATTTTCGCACACGCGTAGGGGTTATGGTGCACTCCCCTATTGGGTTATTTAAAACTTTGGACAAATACGTCCGATCAGTTGGAATTCACGTGGAGAAAAGAAAGAACACTTTTCTTTAGCAAATATCGATAACAACCACAAAAATACTAAATAAGCGAAATCAGTTGAATTTTAAAATAACTGAAATTCCTGTACATTACACCACTGCCGAATATCCTTCGCATGGAAAGTTCGTACTAATTTCCCTTGTAAATCTTCTAGAATATAGTATGAATTCCCTTGTTTTTCACGAACACGAGCTTTAAGAAACGCTGGGCAAAGTTTCGCATTAATTCCTTTACTAAAATTGCTCTGAACAAAATTCCTTCTAAAAACTTCCTGACCAACTTTGAAACAGATAGGCCTGGTTCTTAAATTATATTGCTGGGCTTGTTGTTCATATGCCCTTTTCAAGTTTTCTCGTAACTTTGATCGTAATAATTTAAGCTGATCATCTCGATCGAGCTGTACTACTGGTTCATCTAACATTGTTAAATTCCTTAGCAGTTTATATTGACTTGCATGCGTTATCCAATCTAATCCATATACCGCATGGTATGAAGATATCTTTAAACTTTGATGATAACTATTTCTTAAGGCACAACTTATTTCTTGGATATGGGTATCCCACTCTGTTTGATCAGATTTTAAATACGAACGAATAGCGGACACGATCGAGCGATTCACTCTCTCTGAAGCATTTGATTGAGGGGAATATGCAGCTGTATATGTATGCTGAACTCCAAACGTAGTTAAAAATGAATTAAATTCGTTTGATTTAAACTGCACTCCATTATCACTTACTAAAATTTCTGGCACTCCATAGGATCGAAAAATCTGACTTTGAAGAAACTCTATAATTGGTTTTGTCGTGAAGTTTTTTACTGGACAAAGTCATTGAAATTTGGTCAAATGATCTAACACGATAAGTAAACCTATGTTTCCTTTTCTAATCCTTGGATATGGTCCTAAGAGGTCGATGTACAAACGTTGAAACGGTCGTTCAGACACTGCCTGTTTACCCATGGGTGGTTTTAATGTCCTATTAGGAGGTTTAGTACACTTACATACCTCACAATTACGCACATATTCTCGAAACTCGGAAACCATCCCTGGCCAATATAAATGTCTTTTTATTAGTTCCACGGTTTTTACCATGCCTCCATGAGCTGTAATAGTGGAATCATGCGCACGTGAAATGACTTCTGCGGTCATTCTTTGCGGCACCCACAATTTCCACATTTTTTTTCTGCACTCCTCGGTACCATCATCATGTTCAGTCCTAATATACACCAAGTTATCCATGACTTTGACATCAGGGTATGACTGCACATTTTGTAGTACTTTTTATACCATACACCCATAGGGTGAAATGGTATATAAAAGTCGCCAAAATGTATGTAACAGGCAGAAGGAAGCATCTCCGACCCCACAAAGTATATATATTCTTGATCAGGATCAAAAACTGAGTCGATCTAGCCATGTCCGTCTGTCCGTCCGTCCGTCCGTCCGTCCGTCCGTCCGTCCGTCCGTATGAACACCTAGATCTCGGAGACTATAAGAGCTAGAGCCACCAAATTTGGTATGCAGTCTCGTGTAGTATGTACGCTTATCGAGTTTGTTTCAAATTTTTGCCACGCCCCCTTCCGCCCCCAGAATTTACATAAAACTGTTTTTCTTAAAAAGTATAGCAGATAGAAACATCAAATTTGGTTTATATACTCGTTTAGTTAGCGCGCAGAAAATAGTTGTTCCAACTTTTTGCCACGCCCCCTTCCGCCCCCGGAATTTACATAACTCTGATTTTCTTAAAAACTATGAAAGCTACCGACATTAAATTTGGTATGTAAGTTAGCTTAATAGACGCGCAGATATTGACTATTTAAAAATTATGCCACGCCCATTTCCGCCCCCGAAAATTAAACAAAACTGATTTTCTCTAACTAACAAAGCTAAAGTCACCAAATTTAGTATGTATATTGGCTTAGTATGCACGCAGAATACATATATTTTAATATGTTGCCACGCCCACTTCCGCCTCCATAATTTAGAAAAAACCGATTAGCTCTTGCAATTTTTTGACCATCGCGATCAAATTTGGCAGACTAATAAATCTTATCTATTTCTATCAAACTACCAAATTTGATTGAAATCGGACTAGAAACATACAAAATATACGTATGAACGTATTTTGCTACGCGATCCATAAGGGCAGAATTGGCCGTTGGCTAGTGGCGGCGCTAGAGTGCTTGTGTGTTTGTAGAGTAAGCGAGATAGCAAATGGTATGAGCCATGTTAAAACAATTTAGTAGACATACATTTGGTTTTCGAAATTTTAAATATTTGTTTCACCTGGTGTATGGTATACCCAAGTCGGCGAGACGACTTACTTACTTCATTGCTTTAATTTTTGATACTCTTCATCCTTAAAACAGTCTGAAGATAAATCAATTTCTGGCCCAAATGAGTCTAATTGCGCGATCTCTTCAGAGTACATACGCGACAATGCATCTTGTACTATATGTTCTCGTCCTTTTCTATGACTTATCTCAAATTTATATCCTTGCAATTGCATAGCCCATCTCGCTAGACGACCTTTAAGATTGGACTGCTTCATCAACCAAGATAGACTGGCATGATCTGTAACAATCTCAAAATCTTGAAGTTCTAGATAACAACGAAAGCGTTCTACACCCCAAACTACGGCTAAGCATTTACGTTCCGTGACACTGTAATTTCTTTGTGCCGCGTTTAGCTTTTTGGACATATAGGCTATGGGGTTTTCTTCGCCTTCCAAATCCAATTGTACAAAAACTGCACCAACACCAACATCGCTTGCATCACATTGAAGAAAAAACTTTTTACTAAAATCTGGGTTTTGCAAAACTGGAGCAGTCGACAGTTGTCTTTTGAGATCATCAAAAGCTTTCTGCGCACTATCTGTCCATTCAAACTTCGTTTTCTTTCCTAGCAAATCTGTAATCGGCGCTGCAATTTCTGAAAAGTTTGCGATGAATCTTCGATACCATCCTGCTAATCCTAAAAATCCACGCGTTTGTTTTAGGGACTTTGGTGTAGGCCATTGCAAAATCCGTCAATCTTGCTTGGATCGGTTGAAATTCCGCCAATTATGTACCCTAAATATTTAACTTCGGTCACACAAAACTGACTCTTCTTGAGATTTAACATTAGATTTAACTGCTTTCCAAAAAGTTCGCAATCGCTTAGTAGATCGCTTTGGTCCGGACCGAGTTGAAATTGGGTTGTTTCCAAAAATTCTACTACGCACTTTGAGATAATTTCTCAAACGTTCTTGATAGGGTTTCACTGACGATATAACTGGCGTCTTATCGTAACAGTTAAAAGGTAAGTCTAGTATTTGGTTTGCTTGCTCTATTGGTTCTGAGCTAGCCGGTAAATCAGGTAATATTTCAATTAAAGATTTTTCGGGGCCATCCGAGCTTTCACAGATGGACCCTTCACTAAGTTTTTCGCTTTCTTGGCGATACAATTTTACATTGGGCTTATATACGTTTTTCGAGCCACACCCGTAACAAAATATAGTGCGAGGCTCTAAGCAGTTGTCCCAGCCATGTCCCTCTGCATCACAATTCCAACACCGAAATACTTTAACCGGAGCTTGCACTGCTTCAACATTGTACACATTTAAATCCATCTTTTCGGAGAGTTCGAACTTTTCTGGCTCTTCTACTTCCGCAATGTTGCGTTTAGCATACTGAAAATTGGCTGAAGTTTTATTTGCTTTCCTAGAGGCTACATCACCTAATAAATTTTCTCGCATTTGCACTAGCTTCCGAAGATGAGGTATAAAGAGAATAGGTATATACAACAATTCATGACGAATGTCTGGCCATAAATTACGTGTGAGCAACTGAATGAGTTGTTCTTCGTCTATGCTTTTAGACATACGTGATATCTGAGTCATAATCTCATCGTAAAAGTTTTCAAAAGTTTCTCCTACCTTTTGTTTACGCCCACGAATATCTTCTAGTATATCTATATCACTTCTGTAATCTTTATATTGATATTTCATGGCTGCACAAAATTCTGACCACTCTAAGTTTACTACATCTCTACGGTATCTCCAATACCACTCTTTAGCTTTGCCTACTAAAAGAATATGCAAATTTTTGCATACTGCATCAAAATCTTGGTCTAAGCAATCCTCCGTTAACGTTTTGATACGATAAAGAAACTCTTCGACCGTAACTCCTTTTGACGAACCGTCAAATTTTACATTCCAACTATGAATTAGCTGTGTAATTTTATCTGGGTTATGACCTGTTCTGATTGGTCTGACTGTAGATGAACTCCTTGGAATACTTTGGTTTTGCGCTGACGCATTTACATGTTGGTGTGTAATTCCCAATTGTCCTATTCTTCGGTCTATTATGGACTCTATTTGATTACTAATTCTGTCATAATCAATATCTATCGAGGCTCGCGCTGGTCTTCTGCTAGCGTCTAAGCTTCTACGAGGCATATTAGACCCATTTCCTCGAGGTCTTCCGCGTTGTTTTCTAATAGTTGTGGGTCGGTCTCCTGCAGACATCTCTATATTTGCAGTTGCTTGATTAGCTTGTTCGCCCCCACTAAAATTTCTATGAGAGCGTATATTTGGGTCTTTCGGCACCGCTCCTGTTGTGATTGTACCTATGTTTACAGGACGTTCGGATTCTATCTCTGCAAACGGCATGTTTTGCACTTCCAAATCTGCTCAACGTATCGACGCATTACAAACTTGACATACATTAAACTGATCAATCCATTCTGATATACAATTTTTATGAAATAAATGATGGCATGAAGTTTTCACCACCAACTCTTGCGTGGCCCATACTGCTTTCTGACAAATTGAGCATAACGCATCTGAGATCTCATGAGCTAAGTTTTCTTCACTCCTAGTGAGAACCATTTTGACAAATTTTAATATTATTTCGTGATTAAATTTTAATTGGTATTTTATCTTAAATAATATCGTTCCCTTAATGTGAATTTGAAGTCACTATCTTATATTTTTTTCATAACTTGGCCGATTCAGATCTCATGGCAGAAGTTGCTGCGTTGAAAGGGAAGAAACGTGTGAGGCCGATTATGCCGTGCTACGACGGCAATGAATTGAATGGTCTTTATAACTGCTTCGCAATTATAAAGAATTCCAAAAATCCAATCGTCGATCGAATCTTATAGCAAAAACATAACAGAAAAGGAGAAAAGAGAAAAAAAATAGAAAGAAACAAAAACATCCTCCAAGCTATTGGTTTAGCGCTCTAGTGGCCGTAGACGTAAACACACTACGTTACGAATTCCAAGCTAGACTTAAATCGCCAATACCAGTATTAGAGTAACAGAAAATATGCGAAAAGATGAAATTTACTTAGCCAATCCTACTACTAGAGGTCGCTGTGGCAGAATTACTACCATACGATTTCCATTTAGTTGCATAGAGACCGCATCCATAACATTCAAACTTTACACAAAAATAGAATGAAAAGAGATTACCATCTACGTTCTAAGGAGTGTTTTAGTGGTCGCTATTGTAGTCTGGCTACAAGACGAGTTCCAAGCTAAATTTTCCTCAGTCACTAGAGAGCAAAAGAAGAAAGAAAAAGAAAATCAATGACACATTCGGTCTTTTCTGACGAAGGCTCACTATGGTCTGATGTTATTCGACCAACTTTACACAAAGTGTAAAGAAAAAAAAAAAATTTTAAGTCAACCTCTCGTCCATGGGACCAACTCTTGCCCTAAAAAGTAAGACCATATTTTTTTAGCCTCACCATACCAGGACCTTGCGCTACGGCAAATATGTAATAGACTGCCCCACGTTGGGCGCCAAATATGTAATAAACTCTGACACATGACGACGAAATCCTAAAAAAAAAAAAATTGGGACATCTCGCCTTATATATGTATTAGCTAAAGAGAACTACACATATATATCAATAAAATAAAGTAGCAGTTTAACACTCCTGTTTTACACCCTGTAACTGTCGACATAGGTCAGCAAAACACAAAGGTTAGTGACACTGCGATCCTTTTGCTCAATAAAATGGAGGCAGAACGGATAAACCTACTCCCGCTGTTCCACCAGGACTATACCTCGATTTCCAACTAAAGTTAACCGAACCACTTGAATTATATTGAGAACGCGTGTGATAGACGTTAGAGAAGATGTTTAGTAGTAGTAGCTAGTATTTTCACAGCGTATTTTATGTATGTCGGCTATCCATATTAACCGAATCCCTTGCCTGGATTTTTATCAGAGGAGAATACAAAAGAGTTACGGACATCACTTCTTGCAGGCGCTATAGATGATAATTGTGCTCCGCGTCTGTACCCACCCTACCATGAGCCTGCCAGCGAAAGTTATCGCAGACTCCCAAAACGAAAGCTAGGACTTCTTCTTCTACATCAGGGAACTAAAGAAATTAATGATTCATAATAAACTTAATATTTATTCAAACATTTCAAAATAATTAGCATCATCGTGCTATAGGTTCGATCAATTTGATCTACAAAAATTCTTCATTTTTAAAACAATGTTTAGCTTAATAGCTGAACCTCGTTACAAATCCGATTATGAAGGTTGCAAATGTTGCATATTGGTTCATATTACTAATGATTACTCTACTACTTAATATTCATGATCTCCTAACTTTACTGTATTTAAACATTTTACATTAGTTCAAAAAAAAATTAAAAAAAAAAAGAAAAAAAATTATACATTTATGTGGCGTGATTACGCGAATATCCTCATCAGTTTCATTCTCTACATACTTTTATCTAAAGATGTCCATTGACAACGTATTAAATGCTAATGCTCACCAGAATAAATTCAGGTCATCAAATAAATTTATAAAAATATAAGCAAAATTGGTTTTGATACACTTACAGCTTGTTAATTTTTCCCACGCAGAAAGATCTTTCGTTGTGTTGTTGTCGCTGTTGAAAATAGGAAGGTTTACATATTCCAAATAGAGCTAAAGCATCATATTACATTGTGAATTTACATGCATACTCAAATTCTGAAAAATGAAAATTATTAACTAACGAAAATATACACTGCCATTGAATTCCATTTCCTTTAAAATTGAACCATTTAGCCAACAAACAAAAAAAGGAAATTCAATGTAAACTTAACTTAAAATTGATTCTAAACTACTGGGGAGCCTTATGTTGACTCATTTCACTTAATCCTGGTTATTTCGTCCGTTCCGAAGACGAATAAAAAATTTCCTTAGGCAAAGTGTACGCCTTGGTTATACTTCAAAATAATTCGAAAATGCTCTTCTCATTTACATAACGTGTTGAGTGAGGTTAGGTTTTGTTCGTAGAAAGGTTAGATTTAATACTTCCTTCTACTGTTCATCCTTCATGCTTTAGGTTAGGTTACAATTGGGAAAAAGGTTAGGTTTCGTACATCCTTCTAGGTTTATAATCCTACACGTGCTCTGCTGGTATGGTCTGGATTACATGTGAGACAGGATAAGCGAAAGTGCGATGTTGACAATTATAAATATTGCAACATTCGAATTTCACTTTGCTTCGCTAACGCCGTATCTATAATAACACTGTATAAGACACAAAACTATTTTGGTAATTTTCTCTTTTATTTACCCTTACTACAATCAGAGGCAAAAGTTAAATATATTTAACTCTCGGATTTCCACAATTGATCGTCGGTTCAAGCCGTTGACTGACGCAAACAGTTCACTCACAAAAATTTTGAGACTGCTGGGGCAAGTTTGCCGAAGACAGGTGTCAGAAATGTCAAGTAAGGCGAATTAATAGAAAAATTGACAATACTTGATGAAAACTATTTCCATTGCTGTTGAAGAGAAACTGCATAAGTTAAATGTACAATAACTCGAGAATTATTGCAATGAAATTAACTTACATCAATCTCTTGAACACATACACACGCATAAACTTTTATTTTCGCACACGCGTAGGGGTTATGGTGCACTCACCTATTGGGTTATTTAAAACTTTGGACAAATACGTCTGATCAGTTGGAATTCACGTGGAGAAAAGAAAGAACACTTTTCCAAAAACCACGCTGTTCAATAAGTTTCTTTTGCCTTATTCTTCTTATTGTTTTATCCAAACTCCATTTATAGAAAAATAATGTAAAACAATGCAAAACCAACCGATCAGCTGTGTGGCGTTGCCACTTAGTTCATTCTTTTTTCAGCTGGTTACCTAAATTTCGATTCTCACCACTTTAGCAAATATCGATATCAACAACAAAAATACTAAATAAGCGAAATCAGTTGAATTTTAAAATAACTGAAATTCCTGTACATTACTGTACATAGAATGTTATCCACCGAAATCCAAAACCTTATGCTCACTATAACGCTTGCCAAATCTAATATCATAAACCCAGCAATTCTCGACCACGAAGATTTGAAATCCATTTTTACCAACTCAACTGCCGCCGTGTACAGACGTGTTTTTTAATGCACTCCGCAAAAATTGAGTGTAAAAAAAAAAAAGTCTGCGTTTGCAAAAGTTGTGTAGGGCTCTCAGTCGCCTCAGAGACGCCTATGCACAATCATATTGCTATTAGATTGCTCTAATAGCAATAAATACTAAATTGCAACAACAAAGTGCGTAATTTTTACAAAAGCCATGTCCACCAATTCGGCCCCAAGCTCTCTCGATATCCACCAGCAACAGCTACAAGAACTAATTGTACAACAACAACGTGAGCGTCGACTCTCGGTCCAACGCAACAACGCGTACTTTTCGGTGGTGTCGCCGACCCCACCGAATGCTAACGTAAGCAATAACACCGAAAGTGCCAGCCACTCAGCAATTAACAGCAACTTACCGTGGAGAGAGCAGTGTGCTTCTCCATCAATATCGATAACTGGGTCACCGATTGCACCAACCAGCACCGTCAGCTCGTGGGCAGCAACTACTGCAACGTCTGCCGAAGTATTGACCTGCCTCAAGCCGTCAACGACAAGTCGCCCAGAGACAGCCACAATAGTAAACCCAACGACTTCTGTCCAAACTGGAATGGACAGATATATTAAAATAACTAAGCGGAAGCTAAGCCCGCAAAAGAAAAAAAGTGGCAATACGCCGAAAATAACCAAACCAAATGAACGAGTAGCACCCCTTAGCGGGAATCGTTTTAAAATTCTTGCCGATCAGCAAGACGAACAAGCCGGCGCTGTAGATAAAGTTAAATCGGCTAGACCACCCCTTTATACATCCGTAGAGCCAACTGCAGCGCCCTGATTTCGAAGCTAGTAGAAACAGTAGGGTCAAATAACTTTGTTGTAACCCCTCTCAATAGGGGTAACATTAAAGAAATTAATGTCAAGCCCCAACTGAGGACAATTTCCGCATCATCGAAAAGTACCTCCGTAATGCTAACATCAACTTCTATACCTAACTAAAAAGCAGTAAAGGGCTCCAGGTTGTGTTAAAGGGGATTGAGCCATCGGTCCCTACTCAAGAAATAGCAGACGCGTTGGTCGAAAAAGTGTTTGCGGTCAAGGCCGTTGTGAACATCATCAACAGAAACAAAGTCGCACAGCCGCTCTTTAAAATCGAGCTCCAACCAGATGCAAAGCGGTCGAAGCCAAATGAAGTGCACCCGATCTACAACCTACAGCAACAAGAGACGCCAACCACCGCAGTGTAAAAACTGCCAGGAATACAACCACACCTCTAACAATTGCAATCTTAGGTCAGTGTGTGTTGGCTGCGGCGAACATCGTGAAGATGGAATTTGCACCAAGGACAGACACAACGTCGCACTAAGACTATGTGGAGGGAACCACACGGCCAACTACAGAGGATGTCCTGTCTTCAAGGATCTTAAATCACACCTAAACGGGCGCAAACCCCCAGCTGGACCAAAAATCATCTTCAACGCCTCCAAAACTACACCGGAGGTTTTCTTCGCCAAAGCTGTTAGATCATCCAAATGACTGCTACAACCAGTACTAGTGTATCCTTCGCTAGTGTGCTCCGAACTGGACAGACGGAGCCCGCGAAAGAGACCCGTCACTCTGCCATCTACAGAATCCGCAACCTAGCGCACCAGAGCTTGGCCAGGAAACTCCAAGTGGTCTAGAGGCCCTATTGATCTCACTCAATCATAACATGACCACTTTTATGACGTTCATGCAAAACTGTATGCACGAACTAATGCGGAATCAAAACCTGCTTATCCAGAAGCTTATCGAGAATAAATAATGGCTTCCCTACGTCTATGTCTTTGGAATGCTAACGGCATCTCCAAGCACAAAAATGAACTGCAACTATACCTAGACTCAAGTGAAATCGACGTTTTGCTGATTTCGGAAATACACTTAACATCAAAAAATAATTTTCAAATACCAAAATATACCTTCTACGCAACAAACCAGACGGAAAAGCTCATGGCGGGACCGGTATCCTAATCAAAAACCGTATAAAACACTCGTTCCTCAACAGATTTGAAACACTGCACCTACAAGCAACTTCTGTAACCGTCCAAACCAGCTGCGGCAACACTACATTGGTTGCCCTGTATTGCCCACCACGCTTCTCAATCTCTGAAAAGGAATTTACCGATTTCTTTACCGAGTTTACCGAGTGTGTACTCGGAGATCGCTTCATTGCAGCAGGGGACTATAACGCCAAGCATACGCACTGGGGATCTCGCCTGGTAAATCCTAAAGGCAAGCAGTTGTACAACACAATAGTCAACCCTCTCAATAAGATGGATTGCGTCTCACCATGTAGGCCTACTTATTGGCCCACAGATCCACAGAAAGTGCCTGACTTGATTGATTTCGCAGTAACCGAGAGGATTCCACGTAATCGGATCACTGCGGATACACTGCTAGATTTAACTTCCGATCACTCTCCAGTGCTATTCACACTATTAACAAGACCTCAAGTAATTGATCGCCCTTATATATTAACAACAAAACAAATTGGCTTAAATTTAAAATGTACATGAGTGCCCACATTGACTGTTCGCCGAAACTGGATGCTGCAGAGGACATTGATATGTGCGTCTCTGCACTTGAGTCGATGATGGGAGCCACATGCCTCTTCTTACATCAAACCTATTGACAGGCCTACGAACCGGCGGATAGAACAATTAGTAACGGAAAAACGACGTCTAAGAAGAGAATGGCAGATTACTCGATCACCAGCAGCAAAACTTCGCCTAAGGCAAGCTAATCGCAACCTCTCCAAGGCGTTAAGACAAGAGGAAAGCTGGGCTCAAAGGAAATACATAGAAAAGCTCAGTCCAACCAGCACTAAACATCCTCTGTGGAAAGCCCACCCAACTTTAAGCGCTCCTACAGAGACAATTTCACCGATAAGGAGTCCAACCGGTGGATGGGCCCGCAGTGACGAAGAGAGGGCATCCGTATTTGCCACACATCTTAAAATGGTTTTCCAGCCAAATCCAAAATTAAACTCATCTGTACTTCCCCTTCGAGCACATTAACGGATAGTGAGTACTCGGAACTCCAATCGGACGAGATCACTGCAGTTATTAAAAACCACATAAAACCGAAAAAAGCCCCTGCCCACACCGAAAATGATCCTAGAACTCCATATCATCGCCATACAATATATCTTCAAACTGTTCAACGCTATAATAAAAATTGGCTACTTCCCAAGAACATGAAAAAAGTCCACTATCATCATGATTCCTAAAGTGGGAAAGGACAAAACCCAGCCATCATCCTATAGGCCAATTAGTTTGCTGCCATGTCTTTCGAAGCTTTTTTGAAAAGGTCCTGCAGATCCGCCTAAACTCATTTCTGGCATCGGAGAACACAATCCCTTCACACCAGTTCGGCTTCCGCGAAAAACATGGTACAATTGAACAAGTCAATCGCATAACATCCGAAATACGAACAGCATTCGAACTAAAAGAATACTGTGCGGCTGTCTTTCTCGACGTTGCCCAGGTTTTTGATAGAGTTTGGCTGGAGGGTCTGATGTTCAAAATCCGTCAAAAACTGCCACAGTACACACACAAACTCATGGAATCTTACCTTTACAATAGGAAATTCGCTGTAAGATGTAATGGCTCCGTCTCGGCTGATTTTGAAATCAAAGCTGGTGTACCGCAAGGCAGTGTACTCGGCCCATTGCTCTACCTGCTGTACACTGCAGACTTACCAACGAGTTTAGGACTTACAACTTCCACTTTTGCCGATGACACGGCAATCCTTAGCAGATCCAAATGCCCAATACAAGCCTCTGCAAAATTAGAGGAACGCCTTAAGGTGGTAGAGGAATGGCTAGCAACCTGGCGTATCCGGGTCAACGAGCTTAACAGAAGAAACTGCCCAGCTCTAATGCTAAACAACGTATCAGTTCCTCAAGCCGTGGATGTCACTTACCTTGGCATCCACCTAGACAGAGGACTAACTTGGCACAAGCATAGCGAAGCAAAAAAGTCACAGCTTAAACTGAAAGCGAGGAGCCTACATTGGATCATCAATCCCCTTGGTCCCCTCTACGTCTGGAGTATAAAGTCCTCCTATACAACTGCGTACTGAAACACATCTGGACTTACGGAGCCATACTATGGGGAAATGCAAGTACCAGCAATGTCGATATTATACAAAGAGCGCAGTCGAAGATTTTAAGATCAATCACGGGGGCCCCGTGGTATATACGAAACGACAACATTCAAAATGATCTAAATATACCTAGCGTAAAATCTGAAATATGTAACTTTTACGCGGACTTGGCAAACAGCTGTGGAAAATACATGTACATGTGAGTGTAGACGAGTTTTACACATGTAAAAAAGTGGAATTGGACAAGTGCTAGGCAAAAAAATAAATAAAAATGTGTAGTCGTGGAATGAAAAACAAAAACGTTGGACAAACACGCTAAGGATTGGGAACTACCATGTAACCTTGGAACAGGTCAGGTATGTACATACAATATATAAAAGTGTGTAGGTCGCTATGGAAAAGCGGGAAAACCTCACACTTTTATTAGTATGTAGGCAAATGAAATGAATAATGAAATTTTGTACTTATCAGGAATTCCGCCGATGCAAGCTGAAGGAGCGGAAGGATATCCGGCTCGAAGAACCAATGTTTGTGGAGGGGCGGAAGGATCCAAATAAGTTACAAGTGGTTGGCGGGTGCCAATTTCTTCAGGGGTCTGGTGCGTGAGTAATGTAATTAAAACGCGCGAGAACTTCGTTTTAAATTAATGGTGGTTTATTTGCTTTAAGTGACAAGATGTCCCGACACACACGGGAATGATTCGGGTTCGAAAAAAGTACAATCGAAAAGAAAATGCAATGAAAGAACGGGTGTTCGGGTTAGATGCTCGTAGTGGATTAAATGGCGATGCCCATGGGAAAAATCAAGTCATTCCTCCTGGTGTGACCGTAGATGCCGAGGATCAAAAAACCCTCCTCACTCCTCACTGCTCTTCGCCGCTCACTGCTGTTCACCCGGTGGCGTGAACAATATTATTTCCCTGATTTTCAAAACCTAATTCAAAACAATATTAATAAATGCTCAGTATGAAATATCGCAAAGACATAATTGAAATGCAAAACTGACATTTGAAATAACACCAGAAACTTTTAATATCAGAGAAAAATACGTCATGGACTTTAACATGATCGACAAGTTACAATTGCTTTCATGCATTGACATTTGCATGAAACATTGCAACTACATTGCAACTACATGGCAACACTTGTAGAAGTAAAGTCTAGAGATTGGTTAGAAGCCAAGAAAGCAACTATGAAAGTATTCATTGAAATGGGAAAACCAAGAAATAAAATCAGAAAAAGATTTTAGCATTTGGCATTTCAGCATTTCTGTGTAAACCACTAAAATATTGGCTACAAAAAGAAAATGTAAAATTAGAAACCACAACAAGTAAAAACGGCATTTCAGACGTAGAAAGATTCCAAAAAACAGTAAATAAAAAACTCAGAATTATCAACATTGAAAATGACATCGAAGATAAATTAATTTGAAAAATATATACAACCATAAGACGAGACATAAAACAACTAACTAACAACACCAGCGGACATTTTTATCTATGCAGAATTACCCGACTATAATACCCAAACGAATAAAATACATCAATCAAAATTCAAAAAGAAAAGGAACGGTAATAAAAGCAAATATAACAATGGATTAATTACAGGTCAACAACTCAAGATGACTTTTTTGTGCATTATGCTATTCTTATCATTAAACTCAACATGTAGTAATCCATTGACATAATCCCAGAAAAAGCACCGAACGGTTACTTAATATTTAAGACACGAACCATGGACAAACCGACAAACTTTGAATATCATTACTTAAAAGTGAATTTAACGCTAATAGACATTACGTATAATATTTTAATGCAAGAAGCATAGGAATTTAAAGATATAATCCATATTCACTACTTAACAGAAAAATGTTAATTAATGGAATACAAATTGTAAGACGTAACAAACGAGGACAAATCAACGGAATTGGTTCAATATACAAATATCTTTTTGGTACTCTTGATCAGGACAATAAAGACGAATTAGAAAAAACCAGAGGCCGGGGCTAACCTCGACAGCGTCAAAGTTTGTATACCCTTGCAACGTTTTTGATAACTCTTTCCTTACCTATAGCCATCAAAGTAGAAAAACAGTTTATCTAAAAAGGCTAATATTTGCGAAAGAACGGCCTACAATCTTAGCATAGGAAATAACGAAGATATTGATCAAAGTCACTGTTTTCCACCGTGCATTCCTACGGGGACTATTATATATAGTCACCCGATCTATATCAAATTTGGCACAGTCATTAATAGATATATTAAACTAACAAATGTTTAATTTGAAAGCAATCGCGTTAAAAGTAAAGAAGTTATTGACAAAAGTCACTGTTTTCGACTGATCGTTCCTATGGGAGCTATGTGAAATAGTGGTCCGATCCGGCTGAATCCGAGATATACAAACTGTGCAGTATATAAAAGCCTACATGCAAAATTTCAGCCCTGTAGCTCTTACGGAGTTTGCGCTGATCCAGACGGACGGACGGACGGTCGGACAGACCGACATGGCTATATGAACTCGTCTCGTCATGCTGATCAAGAATGTATATACTTTATATGGTCGGAAATGCTTTCTTTTATGCGTTGCACACTCCTGACCAAAATGAATACACCCTTTTTGCAAGGGTACAAAGATGAACAAAAAGTGAATGCGTATACTCTAAAATGTCAAAGTAAAATTACGAGTAAAACGGTGTTAATAAAGAATATAAATTGTTCGGCTTTATTTGATACAGGCAGCAAATTCAATGTTATACGCGAAGACTTATTCAAAGAACTAAGAGAGCAAAAACTTTTGTCGTGCAGTGTAAGTCTTATTGCATTTGACGGTGGTCGTGATTAGAACCAAATTAGGCCAATTGGACATTTCGTAAAATCAATTAAAATCGATAAACTAAACTAAATAACTATGTTCTTGAATTTTATGTTGTTCCAATGAAGTGTATGGATATTAAAAAATTCATTGGTGAACAGATTTGCCTTTTTGCCGAATTAATTTTTAATCGTTATTGTCTAACAGTGCGTAAATATGTCGAGAATGAGATCGAGATTTCGGAATTGAATATAATGAAAATTGAATCTATCGCGAATAATGACGAAATAAATATAGATCAAGTTGCGGGTGAAAAGCTAAAATTGAAGTTAGAGAATTAATTGAAAACTATAAGCCGGTTAAAACAAAGTCAACCCAAATCGAGGTGAACATAACATTAAATGCCGAAACCCCAATATTTTCGCGTCCGGCCATACTACCAATTCAAGGAACAAAAATAGTCGACGAACAAGTTGAAGAGTGGATAAAGAACGATGTAATTGAAGAATCTAATTTAGAGTTTAGTAGTCCTTGTCAAAAATCGTGACGGCTCACCGAGACTTTGTATTGATCTTAGACGCATCAATAAGGTAATTGTAAAAGATCGTTTTTCCTCTGCCTCTTATTGAAGACCAACTTGATAGACTCCAAGATGCAAAGGTATTCAGTACAATAGATCTGAAAAACGGATTTTTTCACGTGCCAGTGGCCGAATCAAGTAAGAAGTACACATCGTTTGAGACTCAGACGATGTAATACTTCCAGCAAAAGATGAAAAAGAAGCTGTTTTAAATTTAAAAGAAGTCATTACTACCTGCAAAGATTATGGACTGGAACTCAACCTTAAGAAGTTTCATTTTTTGAAAAGACGAATCCAATTCTTAGGACATATTATTGAAAATCAGATGTTGTATCCGACAACCGAACCGATTGAAGCCGTTTCTAAATTCTAAATTCCACAGACACCTAAGCAATTGCAAAGTTTTTTGGGTTTAAGTGGGTATTTCAGAAAATTTATACCCAACTACGCAATCATTGCAAAGCCATTGACACACTTGTTGTAATCCAATAATAAATTCTATCTAGAAATAGAAGAAGTTGACCGAAAATCCAGTTTTAAAGATATATAACCAGAAGTACGAAACCGAAGCCCTATTGCAAAAATCAGATGAAGACGACGAATTACACCCTGTTTATTTTATGAGTAAGAAGACTACAGATGCACAGCGCAAGTATTCGAGTTATGAGCTGGAAGTTCTAGCAGTCATTGAGGCCTTGAACAAGTTTAGAGTATAATTTTAATGTTAAACATCGTCCTGGAACACGTATGAAGCATGTAGACGCCCTGAGTAGATATCCAGTATTAACAATAACTGAAGATAGTATAGTATCGGACTGAAGCAAGCTCAAATGCGAAGACGAACAACTTAAAGCTATTAATCAAGTACTTACCGATAAAAGCAGTCCTATGACAACTATTTTTTTAAGTCAGATATTTTGTACAAGCTTGTAAATGACGTCGAATTAATTGTAGTACCAAACAGTATGCAGTAACATATAATTAACCGAGTACATGACAGAGGTCACTCGCATTAAAAAAAATAAGCAGTTGATTTGCAAGGATTATTATACACCAAACATCGAGGATAAAATCGAAAATACATAAGCTACTGTATACCGTGTATCATGAGTAATCGCAAAAGAGGTAAGCAGGAAGGTCTGCTACATCCACTGCAAAAAGAACGCGTGCCGTTGCATACATATCATGTAGATTTTTTGGGTCCACATAAGCACATCCTAGCCGTTATTGACTCAGTACTCTTCAGTACTGTTAAGCGCAGCAACGACGATCCAAAGAAATGGTACAAACACGTATCCAGAGTCCAACAAGCAATTAATTCCACATATGCTACAAGTATTAATTCCACACCATTCGAGCTGCTAATTGGACGATGATCAGCTATTAAAACTAATTAATGATGAAACCATAGCTACATTAAACAACGACCGTAACGAACTATGATGTAAAGCCAAGACGGAGATCCTGAAGATGCAAAACGAGAATAAGAAGTCATACAATTTGAGACGTAAACCAGCCAAACATTACGACGTTGGTGATCTAATCGCTATGAAGCGAATACAATTTGGCGCCGGCCTAAAATTGAAGCCAAAGTTTTTGGGCCCATACCAAGTTGTTAAAGTAAAGCAAAACACTAAAGTACTAAAGGTGGGAAATTCAGATGGTCCAACGAATACGTCAACAGACTATGATGATAATGACAACGGTGCATTCGAGCCGAATGCTTAGTCAGGACGGCCGGATGTGGGGTTGTGTTGGTAACGCCGAATGGCCAGACCACCTAAGAACAGCTGTTAAACGACGGTGTGGCAAGCGATCCATATGAGACGAGGTGGCAAGCCCACAAAAACGACGATGTGGCAATGCTGCTACGAGACGAGGAAGAAGAACTTTTTAAGACGAGCCAACGACGAGAAGACGTGTATTAAAGAAGTATAAAAGGCGAAAGACGTGTACTAAAAAAAAAAGTAAAGAAGTATTAAAGACGAAAGACGTGTAAAGACGAATGAGAAACGACGCTCTCATTTAAAACCTAAAGACGAAACAATTACCATTCAATTCAACCATTTTTATAGTTACTAAAACCTAATTATAATCTAAAATAAAACCTATTACCATATAACTAAATATAAATCAAACGGGACTACTTATTTCTACGGAATCGGAACCTAGTCCCACAATTTTTTTTCCATCATAACCAAAGTGCAGTGTTTAAAAAATTTCATTAATGCTAAAATTGCTGGTGCCAGTAGAGCAAGCATTACTGCTTCGCATAAATATATATATGAGCGAGAGGGAGACAGAAATAATCGGCAACGGTTAAGAGAATTTTCTGGATTCAGCTTCGATGAGAATGACGCGCAGTACGAAAGCAAGAAAATATACGTTGAACAGAACTTGTCTGAACGTGATCTCGTTTCTATATCTAACATACTCGGTAGGCTCGAAGTAGAGAATTTGCAGTCAAACGAAGAGCGCAACAACGAAAGCAGCTACGAATTCGACGACCAAGAGGCTAACGAAAGCGCCGCTCACAGTAGTGTGTGTGAGAATTCACAAACATGTAAGGGAAACAGTGGAGACGAAAAACGTTATAGTGACATTTCTATGCGTTTTGGTATGAATTTTCGTGTTCCAAGTAACGAAATATCCAAAAAAAGAAGTCAGCTGTTATAGTTGTGGACATAAAGGCCATATAGTAAGTGATTGCAGCAATAAGGAAAAAGGTCGAAAATGTTTTAAGTGTAACCAATTTGGGCATATTGCCAGTAAATGCAGTCAAGTGCAGTCAAAACCGGAGGCTGGGGCTAACTTCGACCGCGTCAAAGTTTGTATACCCTTGCAACTTTTTTGGTAACTCTTTCCTTACCATCAAGGTGGAAAAACGGTTTTGCCAAGAAGGCTAATATTTGCGAAAGAACGGCCTACAATATTAGCATAGCAAATAACGAAAATATTGATCAAAGTCACTGTTTTCTACCCATCGTTCCTATTGGAGCTATATGATACAGTTACCCGATATTTATTAAATACGGCACAGTCAATAACAGATGTATTAAACTAACAAATGTTTAATTTGAAAGCAGTCGCGTTAAAAGTAACGAAGTTATTAACAAAAGTCACTGTTTCGACCGATCGTTCTACGACAGCTTTATGATCTTGATCAAATTTGGCACAGTCGTTTATAGGCGCAATAAACTCACCAATATTAAATTTCACGACAATAGCTCATAAAACAACGAAGTTATTAAGAAAGTCACTGTTCGTGACTTTTTTGTTTGTATGGGAGCTGTATGATATATAAAAGGCAATAGCGTACAAGCAAACGAACTAAATTACGTAATAGACACTATTAAAAAAGGTTTAGAAGTATTACAAACCTCATGGAAGAAAAGGACAAATCAGTAAAACCAGATACTAATAAGTGAAAACAGATACTAATAAAAGTGAAAGTGAAAAGTCTAAAGTGGAAAATACAAAAAAAAAACATGAGTGGAAAAAAACAAATGTCTTGGCGCCCCGACATCAGAAGTGGGATTGTCTCCACCGCAAATTAATCCTGACGACCGCTTGTGCCAAGTTAAAGAACCCATTGGTACCCTAACCCAATCCGGTGAGTCGTACCCAATTTACTTTGATTCCGGAGCTGAATGTTCCTTGTAAAGGAAGCAATTTCACATAAGCTTTCGGGAAAACGAATTAACAATTAGTCCTCTTGAAGGGCATTGGAAACCATACAGTAACTAGTACTTTGCAAATTTTGTCAATGTTATAATAAGTAATTATTTCCTTGAAGTTCTGTTTCATGTTGTTCTAAGCGACGACCATACCGGCTCAGTTCATTCAAAAAGAAATAGTAAGGGGTAGGATTAAGGAGTTAATAGAGAAAAATTATTCGGCATATTTGTTCGCCATTTGCCAGCCCTATACTACTTGTCAAAAGAAAAAACGGCTCTGACCGGCTTTGCGTTGTCTATCGCGCGTTGAATTTAAATACTGTGGCCGACAAGTATCCCTTGCCTTTAATTAATGATCAAATCTCTAGACTGGGTAAGGCAAGATATTTTTCCTGTCTGGACATGGCAAGTGGTTTCCATCAGATTCCTATTCAC
>NW_025814240.1:0-62785 GCF_018902025.1 Drosophila willistoni
AGCATATATGTCCTTTAACTCAGTTCGCGCTCCTTTTACCTGGCAGTACTAAAGTTTCAGATAATTTTTCTTTTATTTTGGTTATTTCTACTTTCATTTGGCTTGGTTTTAAAATATTGGTATTTAATCTACCATGGTTAATGTCTATCAATAAACTAATAATTCCTGTTTGAATTTTTTTCACATTCATCAACCACGGAGCTTAATTGATTTATAATCATGAAAAAACCGAATGGATTCTCTATACACGTAATAACTTTCTTTTAATAATTCTGTCATATTTTCAATCCGGTTGTTCATGTTGCCAAAGTTTTCATTTATCTCATTTATGGTAGTCTTAAGAATGTTTGCCGTGGAATCTACCACCGATGTCTGCCTTTCTTCTAGATGCTTTAAATTCTGCTGATTTGTAAATAAGTTTCTCATGTTTTCTTCCATTTGTATCCTATCGTCCGCATCCATGACACCGAATAATATATGGTACAGAACCCATGAATTCAAACGGTGCTCGCTTGCGTCTTGTCTTTTCTTGAATCATGAATAGCATATTATTTTCCTCGATATCTTTAATTCGCTTAACCGTGTTGTTTAATACAAAATGACACTGGTCTTCGAAATTATACAGTTTTTGGCATAAGCTCCTCAATTTGGGAATCATTCTGTCACCTTGACTGAGCATTTCAAAATATGCCGACATGTTATAGTATACCACCAGATCCCATGAGGACGCTTCTACTTCCACTTCACCCATTGGATCTAAGTACAATGCGGCTGTTGGGTTTAGTTCTTTTACCGTTATTTTGGTCGATTATCTTTAATGCTTGCTGCATTCGAAAATTGGCAAAGCAGCATCAACATTGCTAACATCATTACGGTTCCTATTTTGGACAGATGACCGAACCTGGTACCTTTCCGACATCGGTTCTCCTCCACGTCTTCTGATGATTTTACCCCAATAAGTGGACAGATTTTATTATAGGCCTTGTAATTGACCTTTCTGCAATTTGACTTTTACCACTCTTACTTTATCATCCCTGCCTTTGTGAATTTCCTCAATCTTGCCCAGAGGCCACCTGGCTGGGTGACAATTCTCATCTTTGATCAGGACGACCTGTCCATTCTCTAAGTTTTCTGTGGTTCGTCGCCACTTATTCCTTTGCTGGAGAGTATATAGATATTCGTCTTTCCATTTTAACCAGAAGTCTTTTTCATTTTCTGAATTAATTTCCATCTGTCTAAATTTCCAATTTTTTCTTCTGATATGGACTCGGCTGCTTCTAATGTAGGTCTTCCAATTAAGAAATGACCGGGAGTTAACACCTCGTTGTTGTCCATATCTTCACCCGTCGTATACAACGGACGTGAGTTTAACACGGCTTATATTTGGCACAACAATGTTGCCAGTTCCTCATATGTGAGGTTACTGTCTCCTATAACTCTTTTCAGGTGATACTTAACCGACTTTACCCCAGCTTCCCATATACCTCCGAATGGGGTCCTGCCGGGGGGCTAAAATGCCAGCTAATCTGTTCTCGCTCTAGCACAGGGGCCACCTGAACGTTGTCTTGAACTGCTTTTTGAATTCTTCATCAAGCCTCCTAGCCGCACCTACAAAATTGTACCATTATCAGAATAATGTTAGCGCATTTACCCCGTCTTGCAACAAATCTTCGAAATGCTGCTAGGAAGGCATCAGTTGTCAAGTCACTAACAACTTCTAAATGCATTGCCTTAGTTGACAAGCAAACGAATACAGCTATGTATCCTTTGAATGTTTTTTGTCCCCGTTTTTGAGCACCTATATGATATGGACCGGCAAAATCAATCCCGTGTTATGAAATGGAGATGACACCGTAACCCTATTTTTGGGCAGGTTACCCATAATTTGCTCCGCAGTTACTTGCGGTATCTGGCACATGTGACGCATTCCCTTAGGTATTTTTAAGGGCGTTTCTCAATCCAAAAATCCAAAATTTCCTTTGAATTTGGCTTCTCATAGGGTTAATCCTCCGTGTAAGGTTTCCTTATGAGCATCTTTAATCAACAGCATTGTTAGATGTGATTTATCCAAAAATCACAGGATGTTTAGTATCAAAACATATGTTGGCATTTTGCAATCTTCCCCCAACGCGTAATATTCCATCGTTATCCAAAAATGGATTTAAGCTTAAAATTTGCTTTCATGTCAATTTGCTTGTTTTGCGTAAGACATGATATCTCTCTGCTAAATTGATATGCCTGTTGCTGTTTAATTATAAAATTTTTAGCATTCTTAAGCTCATTGACGGTTAAGTATGATGGGTACACTTTATCTCTTTTTTAATGCCAATAAATCTTAAACACATATGCTGTAATTCTGGCCAGCTTATTCATACAGGAATACTTTTCAATTAGCTCCTGCATAATACTACTCTCCGTATTTAATAGTACGGAATTACCATAATCTTGTCATCGTCTGTTTTTGTTTAGGCCATTTATCTTTTGCCTCACCGAGCCACCTTGGCCCATTCCACCACAATTCACAATCTTTTAACTTATTGGACAAATACCCCTTGAAGCTACATCTGCAGGGTTATCTTCAGATTTTACATGGTTCCACGTTATTTCTCTGATTTTTAGAATATCCTCTATGCGACGCCTTACGAATTTTTCCTTACTAGCACCGTTCTTTATCCAGCACAGCGTAATAGTAGAGTCACTCCAAGCGTATATTTCAGAAGGAGCAGCAATAGATTGCTGGACTCTTTGTAGCAATTGCGACAGCAAGTGTGCTGCACATAATTCTAATTTAGGAATAGTCTTCCTATTTTTGATTGGATTAACTTTGTTCTTGCTGGCTATTAAAGTAACTGCCTCACCTACTTTAGCATATACCACCGCAGCATATGCCTTTCTGAAGCGTCAGCAAAACCATGAATCTGTAACAACATATTAGGCTGTGTCTTGATCCATCGGGGTAATCTGACTTCTTCCAGATAGACCAAATTATCACTGAAGGATTTCCATTCTGTTGTTCGTTATCGGACAACTCTTTGATCCCAATTTTGCTCTGATAGCCACAACTTCTGCATAAATAACTTGCCTATTACCGTTACAGGTGCTAGCCAACCTAGTGGATCATAAATCTTGGCTAGTGTGGATAGCACACCTCTTTTATTCACCTTTCTGTTCTCGTCACAGTTTACCTTAAACTTAAATTCGTCTTTAATTGGTTCCCACTGTAACCCCAAGGTTTTAATTGCCTCGTTCTCATCTAATTTTTAATACTTTATTATCGGCCTGTATCAATAATCTCTTCAACTATTTCGGCCTTATCGAAATCCATTTTCTCAAATTCATTCCTGCTTTTCCAGCTCTCTGGAGACCTGCTGAACTTTGTGTTTTGATTCTTGTACTGTATTACCTCCAGTCATTAAATCATCCATGTAGAATTCATCTCGGATAATTTCCCTAATCACTTTATCCTGACATCTGTTTGCTATCTCTGCAAGTACCCTTGTAGCCAAATAAGGTGCCGATGCCGTACCGTATGTTACTGTTGTCAATTTATATTCTTAATTTTCTCTGCGGTGAATTTCTCCATAAAATATGCAAATATTTTGATCGTTTAGATCAATGTTTATCTGCCGTTACATTTTTCAATATCTGCAGATGCTACTACTGCCATTTCGCCACTTTACTATTATGTCGAATATGTCTTTTTGAAGTCGCGGCCCGATCCACATCACATCATTAAGACTTCTGTTATTCGTGGTTTTCGCGGAAGCGTCAAATACAACTCTTAATTTAGTTGTCAGACTTGCTTCTTTTACTACTGCTTGATGTGGCAGGTAATACGCACCTTCATCCTTAGTTTCGACATATGGCCCAACTCCAAATATTCGTTAATGAATTTTTCTATCCTCCTTAAATTTTGGATTTTTCTGAAACTTTTTCTCCAAGTTAAGAAATCGCGCAATTGCCTGCGCCTTCGAGTCACCTAATTCCTTTCTTGCTTAAACGGAATCGTTACTACATATCTTCCTGAGGCATCAATCATAGTCGTCTTGTTGAAATTTTCTTCACATTCGCTAGCTTCTGTGTCATCTTTTCATCTGCCTCCATTTCCCAAAACCGCTCCATATCTGTAATATCTATTGTTGTAGCTACTATAGACTCATCTCCTTTTGACTTCGTACATCCCGACACGATCCAGCCAAATTGAGTATTTGTCCTAGCAGGCCATTAATCTTGGCAACTCCACTTTTTAAGATGTGGGTGTATACGTCTATCCCTATTATCATATCGACCCTACCAGGTTTATTAAGGTGGGGTCAGCTAGAACGTAAGTTTGCCATTTTGACATATCCACGTTGCTATTTTTAACGGAAGAACTTTCATTAATTGAGGCAATACAATTGCTTCAACCTTAATAAGTTCTATTTCAGAATCACGCGTTTTCATTTCAATAGGGTAAATACCCTATACTTCGAGGTTCTAGGGTTTGTTGAAGATACGCACTTATTTCCGTTTGTTTGTTGATCTTGGTAACCTTAACATTTGAGCGGCTTCTTCAGATAAAATAGTGCTTTGAGATACATTATTAATCAAGGCTCTTAATGTTTCATATTCTCCATTTATTTTTTAACTTGTAATAGGGCTGTGGCCAACAATTTTGCTCTGCCGTTACACAAGTATTCACCTTCGCCTGTTTTTCCCCAAAATGAAGAAGGGTATGGTGTCCCTTGCTGCACAATGAGTAGACCATTTCATTAGTGCATCTCTTGTTGCTTGAATGCTTCAAGCAACGTGTACATAGTTGCAATTTTTTGGTTATTTTTACCCTTTCTTTAGGTGTTAGCGCTTTAAACTTATAGCACAGAAACGCGCTATGCCAGGGACCTTTGCAGATCGGACAACCATCTTTGGAACCCGCAACCCACGTTTTTTGTAATGTTTTTTCTCTTCCTTTCTCATGGCACTTAGCGAGCAATATCTTTGCTCCAAGTATTCCATGACATCAGATAGCTGTTGAATTTCCCTTGTTTTTCTAATTTGGCTCTCATACAATTGTAGAGCCTCTCTATCAAATTTTCGAAGTATGTGTTGAGCGAGTATTACGTCAACTTCATCGGATAAATTTGCTTTATTTTAATTAAGTGTATTGACTCATTAACTATGTCAATCACTCCTTTTACACTTTTTGCGGATTCATTGTTGATCATCGTAAATCAACGATCCGACTTAATTGTTCGGAAAATACCCTCCGATTGTTTTCATACCGCTTGTTAAGAGTTCCCAAGCGGCACTATAATTGTCAGCTGAACCTGACAGTAAATGAGCCACCATGCTCCTCGCTTCTCCCTTTAATGCGGATTTTAAATAATTGAATTTAAGAGTAAGACTTAAATCTTCTCTATTCTCAATTAATTCTGCAAATAACTCTACAAACAGGTCCCATTCTCTTGGCTCTCCAGAGAATGTGGAATGTGGTAGTTCGCCTCTCACGGCTACATTCTCAATCTTAACATTTTCCTTATGCTCATTTTCATTTCTAGCATTGACAATGAATTTCGGACATCAAATTGTAAATCGTCCATTATATTCTTAACTTTTGTATCACTTGTTAATACTTGACATGCCTGAACTTTCTCCCATAAATAGTTAATTTTATTAATATATAATATCCATGTCCCATTGCCTGTTGACTTCAACTCTACTACCTCCAAATATTCCTGGAGTTGCCGGACTCTATCCATAAATATCTCCTGGTTAACCTTAGGGTTTTCATTACTGGAGGTCGCATTCCCCGCGCGACTCTCCTATGCTATCATCAACTATCTCTGACATGTTTGCCTCCGCTTCAACGCACACCGACTTACTAGTGCCTGGTTTTTCTGACTCTCCTATGGCTATAATTTTGGCAACTATCTTAACACTTCTTCGTGTATTTTATCTCTGAAATACTGATGATCGATCCCCTGCTGTAGCAATTGTTATGGTTCGGTATCCACCGATTCCTTATCTCTTTTACTTCCTCGATCACCTTGTTAGTTAGGTTTCTAGTTTCTAAGGCTTCTAACTGCTTTAACCTTGTATGCAACTCTAACTGCTTCCCTAACAATTTGTCAGTCTTATTAGAAAGCATTTTTATCTTATAGGATATCGATATAATTATATAATGAAAATAATAAAATATGTAGGTTGATGCAACTATTAGTGAACATTTTTATCTTATAGGATATCGATATAATTATAAATTGAAATTAATAAAATACGTATGTAAATATGCAAATACTTATAACTATTTTAATTAATTTCTTATCTGATAATCCTGTTCGCTGCTGCTTGTCCGCCAATGGGTAGAGTTTGCCGTTTTTTTTTTTTACTGTGTCGTCGCTCAGCTGCTGTTGTCCAGGGCCTATGGGCTCAGGCGGTACCGGTGCCGGACATCGCACCAGAATTATACTGCCACTGCACGTTCTTCAGTTTCTTCTTTGCAGCTTTCTTGTTGCTGTTGGTAGTTGCCGACTTGCAACTACATATAGTTCACTTTTTTCGATATTAGGGCTTCGAATACGCCACACACCAACTTTATATTTTTATATATATTTTTTTTCACTTTATATATATATGGGCTTCGAATTAGCCACACACCAACTTTATATTATTATATATTTTTTCACTTTATATATATATGGGCTTCGAATTAGCCACACCAACTTTTATTTTTTTTTTTTTTTTTTTCACTTTATATATATATTGGGCTTCGAATTAGCCACACACCAACTTTATTTCGTTTTATTTTTTACCGCCGCCGAAATTATTGCAGTTGCTCGACTAGCCAAACTGCCTTTATATATTCGGTCGCACGCAATATTTTGCTTTTATATTATACTCTGTCTCTTACCACTGGTGGGGGAAAACAAGAGTTTTTTTTTTATTTTGCTACCTTTATCTGATCTTATCATAAGAATTCAGACCTTAAGGAGCTGATTCATTCTCTGAGTCTCTTACCACTGGTGGGGGAAAACTACAGAGTTCCTTTTACTCGAAGGACCAAAATGAATAGGGATTCCCGGAGAGAAGGAAAATAACCCAATCTTCATTCGTTGAATTCAAAATATGAACTGATTTTATTTACTAAAGTACGGAGTTTATATAGGAAATCTTAGGCTCTAGGAGGTAACAATTGTTCTTAAGGAGATCTTATTCTAGTACAACTCACACCCACGCATTCGGGGGTTGAAAAATTATTATTATTTTGGGCACGGCGTCGGCCACTTGACATCCTGCCGTCGTGATCGTTTGGGTTAGTTTACAATTACAAGTGTTTTTTTGTACAAGTGGTTAGTTGTTTGTGCCAAAGTACAGTTGTATTATATTTTCTTTAGTGCATCTGATTTGGTGAAGCCGCTTCAGATGAACACGATGTTTATTCTTAAATATATACTATAGATAATGAATAGACCACCAACTTGCTGCTCAATTCTCAATCCAGCAGCAAATCAAAAATACAAAATACAGAATACAAAATACAAAATACAAAATACAAAATACAAAATACAAAATACAAAATACAAAATACAAAATACAAAATACAAAATACAAAATACAAAATACAAAAATACAAAATACAAAATACAAAATACAAAATACAAAATACAAAATACAAAATACAAAATACAAAATACAAAATACAAAATACAAAATACAAAATACAAAATACAAAATACAAAATACAAAATACAAAATACAAAATACAAAATACAAAATACAAAATACAAAATACAAAATACAAATACAAAATACAAAATACAAAATACAAAATACAAATACAAAATACAAAATACAAAATACAAAATACAAAATACAAAATACAAATACAAAATACAAAATACAAAATACAAATACAAAATACAAATACAAAATACAAAATACAAAATACAAAATACAAAATACAAAATACAAAATACAAAATACAAAATACAAAATACAAAATACAAAATACAAAATACAAAATACAAAATACAAATACAAAATACAAAATACAAAATACAAAATACAAAATACAAAATACAAATACAAAATACAAAATACAAGTTGTTTTATGACATACTTGAAGAAGAAATTTCAAACGATTGCAGAAATCGTGGACAATCGAAAATTTGCCTTCCCCCATAAAAATTCTATCTCCAGCGCATCAGCTGTGTGAAAAACATTTCGCTGATAATTTGAAAATTTTACCGTCGGGTCGTTTTCAGGTGAAGCTGCCGTTTAAGTCGAGCTCCGATGCACTTGCGATTTCTTTTGAAGTTGCTAAACGGCGGTTTTTGTCGCTCGAAAGAAGATTGTCGAAATATGTGGAATTAAGAAACATGTACCTTTCATTGACGAGTCGATGGCCTTAGCAGCTAGCACTCATAGCTCGTTAGTTATTATATTATTTTGTATAATAATTAATAATAAATAATAATAATAAAATATCTTTCATTGAGACACATGTCAGAAACCGATAATATTCCCACTTATCCACGCTATTTCATTCCACATCTGGTAGTTTTAAGACCTCAAAGCACGTCGACGAAACTTCGTGTTGTATTCGATACATCATGCATCGATTTCGGAACACTAAATCCACGCTCATGCTCTTGATTTCTCGTTCAGCTTACATGCATAAGAGGTGCCGGGGGATATGAGTGCCGGGCACTGGATTAAAGATAGGCGTCGATTTAAGAACACTCGCAATCGTACTCTTGCGTGATCACATCGCGCACACACATAGTTGTAACTAAGGCCAAAAGTCCCAGATATGCAAAAGACGGTTGAAAATATAATGACGATGACCTTAAATGAGGGTAACCCGTGCCCAGAAATGAAGACTGTAGTAGCAGACGAGATCCCGATTCATCAGAGGACAAGACGTTTGCCATATCAGGATCAAGCGATAGTAGATCAGCGAGTTACGAGAGAGACGAAGGCTGGAATAGTTCGTCGAAACTTTTCCAAGCACTTATATCCTGTGGTGCTTCTTTCGTCGAAAGATGGCAAGAATATAGTATGCGGTGATGATAGAAAGCCAAATCCGAAGATAATACGACGCAACATTAAAGACCACGATTTTGAGATCAAACATCGACCTGGAACTAAGATGAAACATACAGATGCTTTGAAGATGACTCGTTGTTTAAAGTCCGAAGAAACGCTTAAAGACGAAATGAGGACAATAACTTGGCAAGGTTTAAAGAGTCTCAGTTAGAGGAAGAATTACTTATAGAGTTGAAACGGGGAAAAGATGAAATTCGTAGAAAAGCTAAATATGATGTAGAGAATATTGGGGAAAATGAGGGCCCAAATAGGACCAATACCGTAGCGGAGTACCTGAAGATGTGGAATCCATCATTCGGGACGAATGAGGCTGTAGAATAGCCGAATGTAGGATTGCGTGAGAACCCCTAATGGTATCAGAATGTCGATAACGATATTAGTTTAATAGATATCGATACATGGTCAATCGGGGAGGGAGAGATGCTTGAGTTGCTGGACGAAGAGGTTGTGTTGGTCTCGTTAAATTAAAAGTGTTCAATAAGATGGTTTCTTTTTCTTTTGTTAATAATTAAATAAAAATGATAAGCTAAGATACATACATAAAAGCAAAGTGGTGTGAAGAGTATATTTTATTCTGGTCCAGTGGACTCAGCCTTTCTACATATTCTTAACACTAAGAATCTTATTAATAATAAAGACAAATATAAGGAAATCACATTCTGTTATAATAATAAACAATAGCCCAAGACAATTTGTGAAATTTATGTGTATGTGAATTTCGCAAGAGAACAGAATATTGTTAAAAATGCATCCATTAACGTGTAATACATGTGAAAAGGTGGCAATTTAGAGAGAGCGTCTACAAGAAGACAGAGAGTTCGAATTGCAGTGAGAGTCGTCAGAAGTCAATTGCAGTTTAGAGTTGAAAGTCGTCAGTCGCAGTTGTTAGTTGTCAGTCAAAAGTCGTCGCGAAGCTCAATCAAAGTTGTTCTTAAGTGTCTTTTACATAACCAATGTACTGTAACCTAACCACTCAAAATCATTCATAATACTACTGTCAATAAACAATTGGGGATCGCATCTCTCTGATGGGGATGTAGAAAAGACAGCTGTTTTGCGATACGTTGTCGACAATCTATTTCTTGAGAACGAATTGAAAGTTGGTCTATATGCAAGTAAAACCTTTAAAGAGCTAATAAAAGACTATGAAATCGTGGATAAAGTGGCCAACAACGATCCAAGAAGTATTTGTAAAACCACAACAGATGTCGTAGGAAAGACGCAGCATCCCAAAAGCCAGTTTTGTTTTAAATGTGAATCAGCTGAACACAAAATAAAAGATTGCTTGGGCGAAATAAAATGTTTTCAGTGCAGTGATAACGGACATTTTGCTAGAAACAGCCCTCTTAATGGTGGAAAAATGATTCTCGTGGAGATTGTAAAGTCCGCAATATATAATATAATCGTAGACGTAAATGGTGTTACGCTTGACTTGCTTGTAGACACAGTGTATTGTAGCAGGGTAGTATTGGCTCTCTTAAAAAAACTGACACCGTGATATTCCGATCTTACAGCGGATCGGGACCCTAATTTGTAACCGTAGCTCTTCCGGGTGGGATGGGTTGTTGCTGCAGTTTTCGAAACATCTCGCTACATATTATTTATTATAGAGTCCCTAATGAAACTAAAATAGACCACTGCATTCTCGAAAAAAAATGAACAAACGTATGGCTTTTTAATGTCTCCATTAACAGGACAACAAAAATACCGCTAAGTTAATCCACTAGCTATCTAACACGAACTCCTCCCAATGTATGATGTCTAGCTCTAGTATGGCTTAGATGTTGGCTGCCATTATGCATCTATACCCTCCCGTCCATGGCCAATAACAAAAGACAAAAATTATGATATATTAAAGGACCCCAAATGCACATTCTATTTCATCATTTTTATATAATCATGTTGTGGGAACTTAAACTTCTATTCAAAATACAATTTTCTTATTTACTTATTCTTCAAAAACAATTTCATTGGCAAAGGGCATTTTCTTTCTATTTATCGCAGATAAATTCTCCCGTTACTTTACTTAAATCTACGCTTCATTATTAACTATTATACTACATGTTTTTTTTGTTTTTATTTTAAAATTTTTTTTTTTAAACTATGTAAACTGTAAACTATATGAACACAGATTTTATTTTAATAATTTTAATTTAATTTAATTCAAAATTTCGTGATCATTTGCAAGTGTAGTTTGTATGAGAGGCAAAGGCAAATAAAATTCAGAATGCATAAAACAAATAAAATAAACCAATAATAGCGAGTAAGCAGCATAACAGGTAGATTTTTTTCTTTTTTTCTTTCTTTTTTTTTTTTTTTTTCTTTCGCACTTTTACTTTTATTACCATATGTTATGCGCTCTAGCGCTAAAAATGTAAAAGTAATAAAAACCACCGATGAAGGCTTGAGCAGCTAGATCATGTGTTTGTTTTTGATGTTTTTAAATATACTTTTATGGTTTTGTTTTAACGAATTATACGATTCTATTAGTGTTTTAAATGCTTAATACCGACACACAAACTCACGATAAAAAATTGACTCTAACACAGGTGCGCTGAAAAAGGGTATCTTTCTATCCGTTATAGAATTTACACTTTTAATTTCAATAAAAATTCTCGTTTTATCTGCAATTACAATTATTTTCGTTTACAACCCCGACAACTAAAATTAATATTTTTTTTTCAATAACTTTTGTAATTGAGTATATTCATTTACAAAAAAAACTTTCTGTATGACCACTTTATAATTTTTTCTCCTTTTATACACGAATTTTCGCCTTGTGACAAGCTATGACGTCACTGTTGACTGATGTTTAACATCAGCGAGTAAATTATCTTCTTCCATAGAGTTTGATTGAATTGTCGTCTTGGCCATGTGGTGTTGGAGATGGGCCTATGACAGATTATGCCAAATTTTTCCTTGTGAATTGAATATAATGTGGAGGCTGAATAACCTACGGTTATAGGGTTAATCACGAGGTCTTTAGGTTAGGCTTACGCCTCCTATACGTCTAGGTCGCGATTGGTATCCAAAATTTAATTATTCCAACTGTTTTTTTTTCTTTTTTTCTGGACTACAAGTAATTAATTGAACCCGAGTGATTCTAATTATTTAGTGATTTTCACCAAAAAAAAATTTAACTGTTCACTTTATTCTTCGGGGAACGAGAGCAATTCGTCGTGAAGCCAGAGTAATGAAAAGAGCTGGAAGTGCGGGTGGAAGGTTCTTATATACCCTTTCCCTCCTAGTCTCAAAGCCTTCCCTTTATGAAGTTAGCTGCGGTTACGCTGCAAAGCTTCTACAGAGATGCAATTTTACTACAAACGGTTAACAATTCGCCACATATTTTTGATCGCACTCGATAGTTTGCGATAAACTCAAATATGCGTCGGGTAATTAGTATTTAAATTTACACGCAACCATTACAACAGGATCGGATGTGTCGATCTTGTCGTTCAAAAGAAAGATGGTGCACCAAGGATTTGCATTGATTATCGAAAAGAAGTTCTAAAAAACAGCCGTACGCTCTTTCGGATGCGTCAGCGAATCCGTGTATTTCGCATCGATACGTTTTTGATGTGTTCACATATCGTGGTATTTGTAGATTTGATAAGTCTTTAAGATCCTGTAAAAGTTCCTTCCATCTTTCCTTTATTTGACCCGATGGTCAATACAGGCCTGTCGACACAGGCTCATCCCAATCTAGGCCCTTCAGTGTCAAGTCTTGCATAAGAATTTCGCACCGAACAATGACCGGACCTATGTATCCCAGCAAGTCAAACATTCTTGCTACTACTGAAAGATCGTTTAGTAAATGGTTCTTGATGGTCACAAATGTATCGAAATGTAAAGATGTCACTGCTGGGCATCCACGTAATTCCCAGAGTTTAGTGTCTTGATCTTCCATGGCGATAAATACTTCGTCCTCTGAAGTTTTCGTAATTTCCTTCCAGTTGCTACTAAATTTTGTAAGATGCAATCCAGCCTGTGCTAAGATGTCTACTGTATCATTTTTAATGTGTTGAAGCTCGGTTAGGCTATCAGCTCTGGTTAGCAAGTCATTCACATATAAGTCGTTGCGTAATGTTTTAGCACCCATAGGATGCTGATGGTGATGTCGTGCTGTCCAGAGCTTTGATCTTATAGCACTTATCCACGCTATTTCATTCCACATCTGGTAGTTTTAAGACCTCAAAGCACGTCGACGAAACTTCGTGTTGTATTCGATACATCATGCATCGATTTCGGAACACTAAATCCACGCTCATGCTCTTGATTTCTCGTTCAGCTTACATGCATAAGAGGTGCCGGGCGATATGAGTGCCGGGCACTGGATTAAAAATAGGCGTCGATTTAAGAACACTCGCAATCGTACTCTTGCGTGATCACATCGCGTACACACATAGTTGTAACTAAGGCCAAAATAATATAATATATATGTATTCTTAACACTAAGAACCTTATTAATAATAAAGACAAATATAAGGAAATCACATTCTGTTATAATAATAAACAATAGCCCAAGACAATTTGTGAAATTTGTGTGTGAATTTCGCAAGAGAACAGAATATTGTTAAAAATGCATCCATTAACGTGTAATACATGTGAAAAGGTGGCAATTTCGAGAGAGCGTCTACAAGAAGACAGAGAGAGCGAATTGCAGTGAGAGTCGTCAGAAGTCAATTGCAGTTTAGAGTGGAAAGTCGTAAGTCGCAGTTGTCAGTTGTCAGTCATCATACGTTGCTGCACATATACACAGTCAACAGTGGTTTAGCGTTACCACCACCTTCACAAGATAAACAACCTTCCAGCTAACATGTGGCGGCTCCGAAGAATGTGATTCTTGCTAGTGCACCTCAAAGCACGTCGACGAAATTTCGTGCTGTATTCGATGCATCATGCATCGATTTCGGAACACTAAATCCACGCTCATGCTCTTGATTTTTTTGTGTGAGGACTTCGGCTGCCGTTCAGCTTACATGCATAAGAGGTGACGGGGGATGAGTGCCGGGCACTGGATTAAAGATAGGCGTCGATTTAAGAACATTCGCAATCGTACTCTCGCGTGATCACATCGCGCACACACATAGTTGTAACTAACTAACTATATGTAAGTATATATATATATGCATATATATATATATATATATTATAATATTTTGGCCTTAGTTACAACTATGTGTGTGCGCGATGTGATCATATATATATATATATATATATATGTAAGATTGCGTGAGAACCCCTAATGGTATCAGAATGTCGATAACGATATTAGTTTGATAGATATCGATAGATGGTCAATCGGGGAGGGAGAGATGCTTGAGTTGCTGGACGAAGAGGTTGTGTTGGTCTCGTTAAATTAAAAGTGTTCAATAAGATGGTTTCTTTTTCTTTTGTTAATAATTAAATAAAAATGATAAGCTAAGATACATACATAAAAGCAAAGTGGTGTGAAGAGTATATTTCATTCTGCTCCAGTGGACTCAGCCTTTCTACATTTTGTGGGCTCGTCCGGGATAGTAACAAGAAGACAGAGAGAGCGAATTGCAGTGAGAGTCGTCAGAAGTCAATTGCAGTTTAGAGTGGAAAGTCGTAAGTCGCAGTTGTCAGTTGTCAGTCATCATACGTTGCTGCACATATACACAGTCAACAGTGGTTTAGCGTTACCACCACCTTCACAAGATAAACAACCTGTCTACAATTCTGTTGTTCTCGAGTTCGAACCCCGACGTAGGTCGAGTTTCCCCCTGATGAAGCAATACTAAAAAAGTAGTTCCGTCGGGGATAAAGGAAACGATTGTGGATTGTTTAATTACATTTGTTTAAAAGAACATATAAAGATGTAATATGTATCTAGAATATTTACTAAAAGAATAAACGTTTTTTTGGTGGAACAATCTGACTACTTTTGGCTTGTGTCTCCAGGACCTTACGCTTCTGCATACGGTGGCTCAGTGGAGACCTACTAAAATAACCGACTATTCGTTATCCACAATCGTTTCCTTTATCCACGACGGAACTACTTTTTAGTATTGCTTCATCAGGGGGAAACTCGACCTACGTCGGGGTTCGAACTCGAGAACAACAGAATTGTATGAAGAAACCGCGCGTAATTGCAAGAGTGACGCCAACATAAGGAAACATGAGCAAGCGAGACAAAATAAAATGCGTACTTTAATTTCACCACCGAAAGACAAGACAAGAGACGAACACATGAGAAATAACAAAAAAGACGAAAAGATGAGTAACGCTTTTGTTCAGAGAGGAACAAAATGAGGAAAAGCAAGAACAAAGACGAAAATATTTGAAAGACGAACAACTTCCCAAAGACGAAAATTTGTTCAGAGACGAACAAAATACGAAGAGCATCAAAAGACGAAAACGACGACCACATAACAGGAGAAAAATTGAACTTGCTTGGATTCGGCGCTATCCAATCATTCATGCAAGCCAAGAAGTAACCTGGAGCAGAGATCGGACTAGGAGTCACACGGAGAGTGGCTGCTAACACGAGGAGTACCAGATCAAGACGAGACGACCCGATTCACCACTACATGCACAGTCAGAAGGCATCATCCATCCAACATTGTGTGTGTGTGAGTGAGAAGAAGCTAAGACGTAAAGAAGACGACACGTAAGAAGACAACTGCGTAAAGATCACGAGAAACGGACAACATAGACGTAAAATAACCAGGGCTACATCGCAAGTACATTTATTTTTAATACTAACAATAGTTAAAAGTTTTGAAATAAGAGAACAGACGAATTACAATTTTTTAAATAAGAAAAGATGATTTAAAAGTTGTGAAATAAGAGAACAATGAACAATTTTTGAAAATAAGTAAAGAAGATTTAAAATTTTGGAAAAAGAAAAGTTGATCTAAAAGTTTTGAATAAGAGAAAAGATGAATTACAATTTTTGAAATAAGAAAAGGTGATTTAAAAGTTGTGAAATAAGAGAACAATGAATTACAATTTTTAAAAATAAGAAAAGAAGATTTAAAATTTTGAAAAAAAGAAAAAGTTGATCTAAAAGTTGTGAAATAAGAGAACAATGAACAATTTTTAAAAATAAGAAAAGAAGATTTAAAATTTTGAAAAAGAGAAAAGTAGATTTAAAAGTTTTGAATAAGAGAAAAGATGAATTACAATTTTTAAAATAAGAAAAGAAGATTTAAAATTTTAAAAATAAGAAATGACGATTCAAAAGTTTTGAATTAGAGAAAGAGAAATAAGAAAAGACGAACTACGAGTTTTGGAAAATAAGTAAGAAAGAAAAATTCAACAAAGAGGAATTAGAATATTTGTAATTTAAATTATTTTGTAATCAATATTTTTACACATGTTGTATAACGAGATCACCGAGCTGACCGTCGCAGGGTTAAAAGAAAAGTTAAAAGAGCTGAATTTAAGTGTAAAAGGCAACAAACCTGAATTAATAGAGAGATTAATTTCATATTTTGATTTAGACACGAACGAGGAATCCTTATATTCAGAAGCTAATACCAGTAATCAAGGCGAAGTTGAAGAAGTTGAGAGAGAAGTGACAATGGCGTTCACATTAAAAGATATTCGTGATTCGTTGACAGAGTTTGATGGGAGCAACAAAAAGGATGTATGTGGGAAATGGTATTGAGAGAGAGCAATCCAAAGTGATAGAAGAGAAGAGACAAACGCGTAGTGGCCGAACATTCTAGTAGTAGTAGAGAGAGCAGGGCATAGGATCATTACATAAGTTGAGAGAGAGCTTGTTAAAGAGGCCGTGGATCATTCGCAAAGAGACTGTCAACTGAGTCGCACGTCAAGGTCCATAATTAGTTTAGTGTTATTTTTATAAGTATGTTTAAATTCTAACAATGTTTAAATTCTAACAATATATTGAACTCGATTGTCATCAAACAACTCAAATATTAATAAATAAATAAATATAGTAACGATCGCTAAATCAACGCTACATTTTTGGGGGCTCGTCCGGGAATATTGTTTAAAGAAATTAGCATACAAACATATAACACTGCGTGAGTGAAAGAGACAACGAACAAAGTTCTTCGAAGTGACAAAGCAAAAACTTTTGTGTCGTCATCATTGTGTAAGAGCAAGCGAGATAGGCTGTGCTAAATTGTTGCATAAAATCTTTGGTGCCCAAATACGTTACGACGCAGACAAGACACGCACGAGCATGTTTGGTAACGGACGGCGATCAGTGAATTTTTCTAGAACAGTCTAGAAATATTTGGACAGACCGAATCAAGAAGCAAAACGTCAGCAGAGGCAGAGGCAACCCGTTGGCAGAGGCGAACCGTTGGCAGAGGCAACCCGTTGGCAGAGGCAAAGCTGGGCGTGGTGTGTGATAAAACGTCAGCAGAGGCAGAGGCAACCCGTTGGCAGAGGCGAACCGTTGGTAGAGGCAAAGCTGGACGTAGCGTGAGGCAAAACGTCAGCAGAGGCAGAGGCAACCCGTTGGCAGAGGCGAACCGTTGGCAGAGGCAACCCGTTGGCAGAGGCAAAGCTGGACGTAGCGTGAGGCGAAACGTCAGCAGAGGCAGAGGCAACCCGTTGGCAGAGGCAACCCGTTGGCAGAGGCAACCTGTTGGCAGAGGCAAAGCTGGGCGTGGTGTGTGATAAAACGTCAGCAGAGGCAGAGGCAACCCGTTGGCAGAGGCAGAAGCTGGACGCGGCAAGAGACAAAACGTTAGAAGAGGACATACAACCTGCTGGCAGAAATTAAACGAAGACTTCGTGGGACAGGAGCGGACTTTGGTAAATTTTTTGGGGACTATATGTATATAGTTCTAACCTTAATTGAATTTACTAAAACTAACCTTAGCATAAATTATTGGTATTGAACAAAGAAAATATTGTAATATGGAGCTTGACGAGGTTATGGCATTTCGAGTCGCAGATTTGCGAAATAAGTTGGCCGAATTGAACCTAAGCACAGTGGGAAGAAAACGTGATCTACAGAATAGACTTCTTACTCATTACGATATTCAAGACCAAGATAGCGAGGATGAAGAAGTAGAATCAGTAGTTACAGCTAGAGGCGAATTGCCCATAAACAATTGTAGTCGATCTTGGTACACCTTAAAAGATGTTGAGGGCAGTGTATCCTATTTTTCCGGCTCAGGTAATCCCGACATTGATTCGTGGGTACAAGAGATAGAAGATAGCATTACAGTACAATGGGACAAGTTACAGACCTTTTTATACGCCAAACAGTTGTTAGCTGCGGCAGCTAAATCATTTATTCGGAGTCAACATGGTATAAACAATTGGGAGATATTAAAAGCAGCACTGCGCAAAGAATTTGGTTCGAAACGATCAGCAGCTGAGATTCATAGAATATTATCGCAACGTTCTCAGAAAAGAGAGGAGACTTTGCATGAATATTTGTATGCTTTAATGGAAATTGCCAAACCAGTGAATTTGGACGATGAGAGCTTGATAGAATACTTTGTAAAGGGCATTCCAGACTCACAAGTAAATAAAGCTATTCTATTTCAAGCCAGGAATCTACAAGAACTGAAGTTTCAAATAGAAACGTATCAGAAAGTTCGTGCTTCACACAAGTCGTTAAACAAGTTTGAGGCTCAGTCAGGAGGAAAGATTAATCAGGGTAAAAAAATTTGATACATCTAAGAATCGGAAATGCTATAGTTGCGGTGATACATCACATATCAGACGAGACTGTCCGAAGAACGACCAAAAGTGTTTCAAATGTGGTAAAGTAGGACATCGAATGGCACAGTGCAAACTAGGCAGACGTGGTAGAAAATGAAGATGTAGTAATACAGCCGTCAAGCGAATTTACTCCGTCAGGGTTAGAACTTAAAGACATCGTATATTCTAACGTTATATTTAAAGGACTCGTAGATACTGGCGCTGGATTATGTCTTATGCGAAGAAATATTTATTTTATGATTGGCTCGAAACCGTTATTAGGCGGAGCTAGACACTTAACAGGAATTGGCGACAGTAAAGTGTTGACTTTCGGTAGTTTTATAATACCAGTGAAAGTGGATGGTTTAGTTATGAACATAGAATTCCATGTAGTGCCAGATCAGGATATAAGTTTTGATGCTATACTGGGTCGAACGATATTGCACACTGTCAATATAAATGTAACAGCAAATGGATCTAGGTTTGCTATGCGCAACGATATAGAAGTTTGCCACACCCATAGTATGCCAAAGAGAGAACAAAATGAGTCAGATATTCAGTGGGCAGGAGAGATTGGAAATATCTTCATCACAAATATTGAAGACAGGGATAAGAGTCTAGACATACAAATCTTTCGCATTTGAACCATTTGATAAAAGGGGAAGTAGAGAAATTAATTCGGAACTACCAGCCAAAAAGAAATGCAAACGCACCAGTAAGCATGAAAATTATATTGAGCGACGAAATACCTGTGTATCAGCACCCGAGACGTTTAGCCCTTTGTGATCAGGCAATTGTTGATAAACAAATTCAAGAATGGCTAGCAGAGAAAATAATTAAAACCAGTACTTCTGAGTACGCGTCGCCAGTTGTCTTAGTCTCGAAAAAGAATGGTCAGAAGCGTTTATGCTGTGACTACAGAAAATTAATCGAAAAGAAGGATGTTCCTTTGAGAGTTGCTCGTTGGGCTATGTATCTTCAAGATTTTGATTATGTTATCGTACATCGATCAGGTACTCAAATGAGGCACGTCGATGGTTGAGTCGTTTTGCATGTTTTATGCTTGTTGAGGACACTATTAAACATCGATTAAAAGAAGCTCAGTTGCAAGATGAGTGGACCAAGGCAGTAAGGACGCTAGTCGAAAAAGAAAGTTATAAAGACTTCTATATAGAGAACGAGATTCTCTTTAAGGACCCTAATTGTGAATTGATTGTAGTGCCTTCGGCAATGGAACATGAGATTATTAGACTTGCACATACCCAGGGTCACTTTTCCGTCAAGAAAACGCAAGATTTGATCGATAAATCATACTATATTCCCGAATTGAGAGATAAGGTTATTCGTGTGGTACATAGTTGTGTGGAGTATATTGTTGTTAACGCAAAGGCTGGCAAAAGAGAGGGATATCTAACTTCGATAGAAAAGGGTGACAAACCACTTGTTGCTTACCATATTGATCACGTCGGACCAATGGAACTTACAAATAAACGGTATAATTACTTGTTGGTTATTATAGATGGTTTTTCTAAGTACGTTTGGTTATATCCCAGTAGGAGCACAGGCGTAGATGAAGTGATACGGTGTTTAGAAGTTCAAGCAACAAATTTTGGGAACCCAGTACGATTGATATCTGATAGAGGCGCGGCTTTTACATCGCATATTTTCAAAAGGTATTGCGAGGATCACGACATCGTGCATTTATTGATTACCACCGGAGTACCGCGAGAAAATGGGCAGGTTGAAAGGATTCACAAGATTGTTATTCCAATGCTAGCTAAAATGATTTTAGATAATCCAGCTTCATGGTATAAATACGTTGGGAAAGTTCAGCAAATCATCAACGATACGGCACCTAGAAGTACTAAGATAGCTCCTTTTAAGATCCTAACCGGTATTGACATGCGTAGATCAGAGGATGTAAACCTTAAAGAACTACTCGATGATCTTCTAATCGAAGAACTAGCAGAACACAGAAAGAAAATACGAATGGAGGCAGTTGAAAATATAAAACAAATTCAGGAGGAGAACAAGAAGTAAGCTAATCTAAAGAGAAAAGAGGGAAAACGATTCAAAATAAACGATTTGGTTGCTATTAAGCGTACCCAATATGGCGTTGGTCTGAAACTTAAAGGAAAGTATTTAGGACCCTATAAAGTAACGGCAATTAAAAATCATGGAAGATATGAAGTAGACAAAGTTGGACAGGCGGAAGTGCCTAATAGGACATCAACTGTATCGGAATATATGAAATTGTGGGGACCGTCATTCGGGTCGAATGTACAGTCAGGAGGGCCGAATGTGGGAAATGGTATTGAGAGAGAGCAATCCAAAGTGATAGAAGAGAAGAGACAAACGCGTAGTGGCCGAACATTCTAGTAGTAGTAGAGAGAGCAGGGCATAGGATCAGTATATAAGTTGAGAGAGAGCTTGTTAAAGAGGCCGTGGATCATTCGCAAAGAGACTGTCAGCTGAGTCGCACGTCAAGGTACATAATTAGTTTAGTGTTTAAATTCTAACAATATATTGAACTCGATTGTCATTAAACAATTCAAATATTAATAAATAAATAAATATAGTAACGATCGCTAAATCAACGCTACTACATGTATTAGAATGGCTTTCAGACTTTGAGGGTACTGCTGTAACAGTACAATGGAATGATCTTCAGAAATTTATCTATGGTAGACAGCTGTTGACAGGAGCGGCTAAGTTGTTCGTAAATAGTCAAGAGGGTCTAACAAGTTGGGGTAGACTTAAGAGCGCGCTACAGGATGAGTTTACTGTTAAATTGTCGGCAAAAGAAGTTCACAAGCAATTAGAGAGTAGAAAGAAGAAATACAACGAGAGTCTGGTTGAGTACTTTTATCTAATGAAGAGTATAGCCAAAAGAGGCAGCTTAGATGAGGAAAGCATTGTCGAATACATCATTGAGGGTATCCCTGACTCTAAAATGAATAAAAGCGTTCTTTACCAAGCGAGAGATTTGAAGGAATTACGAGAGAAACTAACGATGTACGAGAAATATGCTTCCAACCAATAGTCTAAAACAAAACCACGATTTGAGAAGCTGCAATCGAGGAATACTTTGGAGGATTTCAAATGCTTTAAGTGCGGAGGAAATAATCACATCGCTAGGAATTGTAAAGACGATTTCAAATGTTTTAAATGTAATCAGATGGGACACAAAGCTAATCAGTGTGAGACGAAGAATACAAAGGATACAACGAAGACAAATACAAATTATCAACAAATGACACTTAAGTTTAATCGTTCTTTTAAGGATGTTCCAATGGGCAATGGGGTATTATCTGCTCTGTTTGATTCGGGCAGTGATATCTCTACTATTAGCGAGAGCGCCTATATGGAAATATACCCTGTTAAATTAAACCGTGAATGCAAGGAGGTAATTGGCGTAGGAGGGAAAACGATTTGTACCCTTGGATTTTTTAACGTCAATACAGAGTTAGACGGCAACGTCGTGGAAATAGCCTTTCATGTTTTTCGAGATAAAGATACTTTGTACAAAGGAGTAATCGGAAATGATGTTTTGGAAAACTTAAATGTTACCATTGGGAAAAGCACTGATAAGCAAACCGAAACAAAAGTCCCAGATTTGCAAAAGACGGTTGAAAATATAATGACGATGACCTTAAATGAGGGTAACCCGTGCCCAGAAATGAAGACTGTAGTAGCAGACGAGATCCCGATTCATCAGAGGCCAAGACGTTTGCCATATCAGGATCAAGCGATAGTAGATCAGCGAGTAACGAGAGAGACGAAGGCTGGAATAGTTCGTCAAAACTTTTCCAAGCACTTATATCCTGTGGTGCTTCTTTCGTGGAAAGATGGCAAGAATATAGTATGCGGTGATGATAGAAAGCCAAATCCGAAGATAATACGACGCAACATTAAAGACCACGATTCCAAACGAGACCAAACATCGACCTGGAACTAAGATGAAACATACAGATGCTTTGAAGATGACTCGTTGTTTAAAGTCCGAAGAAACGCTTAAAGACGAAATGAGAACAATAACTTGGCAAGGTTTAAAGAGTCTCAGTTAGAGGAAGAATTACTTATAGAGTTGAAACGGGGAAAAGATGAAATTCGTAGAAAAGCTAAATATGATGTAGAGAATATTGGGGAAAATGAGGGCCCAAATAGGACCAATACCGTAGCGGAGTACCTGAAGATGTGGAATCCATCATTTGGGACGAATGAGGCTGTAGAATAGCCGAATGTAGGATTGCGTGAGAACCCCTAATGGTATCAGTATGTCGATAACGATATTAGTTTAATAGATATCGATAGATGGTCAATCGGGGAGGGAGAGATGCTTGAGTTGCTGGACGAAGAGGTTGTGTTGGTCTCGTTAAATTAAAAGTGTTCAATAAGATGGTTTCTTTTTCTTTTGTTAATAATTAAATAAAAATGATAAGCTAAGATACATACATAAAAGCAAAGTGGTGTGAAGAGTATATTTTATTCTGGTCCAGTGGACTCAGCCTTTCTACATATATATGTATTCTTAACACTAAGAATCTTATTAATAATAAAGACAAATATAAGGAAATCACATTCTGCTATAATAATAAACAATAGCCCAAGACAATTTGTGAAATTTATGTGTGTGTGAATTTCGCAAGAGAACAGAATATTGTTAAAAATGCATCCATTAACGTGTAATACATGTGAAAAGGTGGCAATTTAGAGAGAGCGTCTACAAGAAGACAGAGAGTTCGAATTGCAGTGAGAGTCGTCAGAAGTCAATTGCAGTTTAGAGTTGAAAGTCGTCAGTCGCAGTTGTTAGTTGTCAGTCAAAAGTCGTCGCGAAGCTCAATCAAAGTTGTTCTTAAGTGTCTTTTACATAACCAATGTACTGTAACCTAACCACTCAAAATCATTCATAATACTACTGTCAATAAACAATTGGGGGATCGCATCTCTCTGATGGGGATGTAGAAAAGACAGCTGTTTTGCGATACGTTGTCGACAATCTATTTCTTGAGAACGAATTGAAAGTTGGTCTATATGCAAGTAAAACCTTTAAAGAGCTAATAAAAGACTATGAAATCGTGGATAAAGTGGCCAACAACGATCCAAGAAGTATTTGTAAAACCACAACAGATGTCGTAGGAAAGACGCAGCATCCCAAAAGCCAGTTTTGTTTTAAATGTGAATCAGCTGAACACAAAATAAAAGATTGCTTGGGCGAAATAAAATGTTTTCAGTGCAGTGATAACGGACATTTTGCTAGAAACAGCCCTCTTAATGGTGGAAAAATGATTCTCGTGGAGATTGTAAAGTCCGCAATATATAATATAATCGTAGACGTAAATGGTGTTACGCTTGACTTGCTTGTAGACAAAGTGTATTGTAGTAGGGTAGTATTGGCTCTCTTAAAAAAACTGACACCGTGATATTCCGATCTTACAGCGGATCGGGACCCTAATTTGTAACCGTAGCTCTTCCGGGTGGGATGGGTTGTTGCTGCAGTTTTCGAAACATCTCGCTACATATAATTATAATTTATTATAGAGTCCCTAATGAAACTAAAAGAGAGAACTGCATTCTCGAAAAAAAAAGAACAAACGTATGGCTTTTTAATGTCTCAATTAACAGGACAACAAAAATACCGCTAAGTTAATCAACTAGCTATCTAACGCGAACTCCTCCCAATGTATGATGTCTAGCTCTAGTATGGCTTAGATGTTGGCTGCCATTATGCATCTATACCCTCCCGTCCATGGCCAATAACAAAAGACAAAAATGATGATATATTAAAGGACCCCAAATGCACATTCTATTTCATCATTTTTATATAATCATGTTGTGGGAACTTAAACTTCTATTCAAAATACAATTTTCTTATTTACTTATTCTTCAAAAACAATTTCATTGGCAAAGGGCATTTTCTTTCTATTTACCGCAGATAAATTCTCCCGTTACTTTACTTAAATCTTCGCTTCATTATTAACTATTATACTACATGTTTTTGTTGTTTTTATTTTAAAATTTTTTTTTTTTAAACTATGTAAACTGTAAACTATATGAACACAGATTTTATTTTAATAATTTTAATTTAATTTAATTCAAAATTTCGTGATCATTTGCAAGTGTAGTTTGTATGAGAGGCAAAGGCAAATAAAATTCAGAATGCATAAAACAAATAAAAGAAACCAATAATAGCGAGTAAGCAGCATAACAGGTAGATTTATTTTCTTTTTTTCTTTCTTTTTTTTTTTTTTTTTTCTTTCGCACTTTTACTTTTATTACCATATGTTATGCGCTCTAGCGTTAAATATGTAAAAGTAATAAAAACCACCGATGAAGGGCTTCAGCAGCTAGATCATGTGTTTGTTTTTGATGTTTTTAAATATACTTTTTATGGTTTTGTTTTAACGAATTATACGATTCTATTAGTGTTTTAAATGCTTAATACCGACACACAAACTCACGATAAAAAATTGACTCTAACACAGGTGCGCTGAAAAAGGGTATCTTTCTATCCGTTATAGAATTTACTTTTTTAATTTCAATAAAAATTTTCGTTTTATCTGCAATTACAATTATTTTCGTTTACAACCCCGACAACAAAAATTAATATTTTTTTTTTCAATAACTTTTGTAATTGAGTATATTCATTTACAAAAAAAACTTTCTGTATGACCACTTTATAATTTTTTCTCCTTTTATACACGAATTTTCGCCTTGTGACAGCTACCATTTTAACTAGTCAAGCTATGACGACACTGTTGACTGATGTTTAACATCAGCGATTAAATTATCTTCTTCCATAGAGTTTGATTGAATTGTCGTCTTGGCCATGTGGTGTTGGAGATGGGCCTATGACAGATTATGCCAAATTTTTCCTTGTGAATTGAATATAATGGTGAGGCTGAATAACCTACGGTTATAGGGTTAATCACGAGGTCTTTAGGTTAGGCTTACGCCTCCTATACGTCTAGGTCGCGATTGGTATCCAAAATTTAATTATTCCAACTGGTTTTTTTTCTTTTTTTCTGGGACTACAAGTAATTAATTTAACCCGAGTGATTCTAATTATTTAGTGATTTTCACCAAAAAAAAATTTAACTGTTCACTTTATTCTTCGGGGAACGAGAGCAATTCGTCGTGAAGCCAGAGTAATGAAAAGAGCTGGAAGTGCGGGTGGAAGGTTCTTATATACCCTTTCCCTCCTAGTCTCAAAGCCTTCCCTTTATGAAGTTAGCTGCGGTTACGCTGCAAAGCTTCTACAGAGATGCATTATAACTACAAACGGTTAACAATTCGCCACATATTTTTGATCGCACTCGATAGTTTGCGATAAACTCAAATATGCGTCGGGTAATTAGTATTTAAATTTACACGCAACCATTACAACAGGATCGGATGTGTCGATCTTGTCGTTCAAAAGAAAGATGGTGCACCAAGGATTTGCATTGATTATCGAAAAGAAGTTCTAAAAAACAGCCTCATATTTTTCAGTTCTGGATTTGGAAAATATTTTTTTCCATGTGCCGGTGGGTGGAGTCCAGGGTGAAGTCCATCCAAATTCAATGAGACGCCGGTTGGATTTAAAAATTCACCACCCGCATTTATCAGATTTGTAAACTATGACTTTCAAAATTTAAAGATGCTCCCACCGAGTTGCACATAGACGCATCAAAGCATGGTTTTGGAGCGATTCTACTCCAAAGCTTTAACGATAGTTTATCGTAGAGTTCTACCACAGGTATTTTCGGATACATATTAGAAGCTAAGTTCTGGCACTACCTGATGGGATTCACTTCAAGTTCGTGATGGACTTCTCTCGCTAAAGGCCAATGTTGAGCCGGCACGTTGTCTTCATGTGCTATAACTAGTTGTCCCACGGCCACATTTGGTTTTCGGTAGTTCCTCGAAAGTAAGAGATGCGTTTGAAATATTCTTCAGAGCCAGTGTCTTCGATGATTTTTCTGACGCAAAACTATTTAGTGTTGATGCATGAAGTTTCAGCCATTGCAAAACAATTTTTGTTTCAAATTTGCGCCAAGTCCGACTGAGCAACAATGCTCCGCACAGTTCTAACTTAGGCAATGACTGTGTCTTGGTAGGTGCTATCTTTGAGTAAAGTGACTTTGACTCCACTCGGGAGTTCTGATCCAACATAAAGACAGCATCCGTACGCTCTTTCGGATGCGTCAGCGAATCCGTGTATTTCGCATCGATACGTTTTTGATGTGTTCACATATCGTAGTATTTGTAGATTTGATAAGTCTTTAAGATCCTGTAAAAGTTCTTTCCATCTTTCCTTAATTCGACCATCGATAGGCTCATACCAATCTAGGCCCGTGAGTGTCAAGTCTTCCATAAGAATTTTGCACCGAACAATGACCGGACTTATGAATCCCAGCAAGTCAAACATTCTTGCTACTACTGAAAGAATTGATCGTTTGGTAAATGGTTCTTGGTGGTCACAAATGTATCGAAATGTAAAGATGTCACTGCTGGGCATCCACGTCATTCCCAGAGTTTTGGTAGTGTCTTGATCTTCCATGGCGATAAATATTTCGTCCTCTGAAGTTTTCGTAATTTCCTTGCAGTTGCTACTAAATTTTGTAAGATGGAATCCAGCCTGTGCTAAGATGTCTACTGTATCATTTTTAATGTGTTGAAGCTCGGTTGGGCTATCAGCTCTGGTTAGCAAGTCATCCACATATAAGTCGTTGCGTAATGTTTTAGCACCCATAGGATGCTGATGGTGATGTCGTGCTGTCCAGAGCTTTGATCGATAGTTGTTTTATGACCGTATCATTTTTAATGTGTTGAAACTCGGTTAGGCTATCAGCTCTGGCAAAGGCAAATAAAATTCAGAATGCATAAAACAAATAAAAGAAACCAATAATAGCGAGTAAGCAGCATAACATAGGTAGATTTTTTTTCTTTTTTTCTTTATTTTTTTTTTTCTTTCACACTTTAATCTTAATTACCATATGTTATGCGCTCTAGCCGTAAAAAGGTAAAATTGATAAAAACCACCGATCAAGGCCTTCAGCAGCTGGATCATGTGTTTGTTTTTGATGTTTTTAAATATACTTTTTATGGTTTTGTTATAACGAATTATACGATTCTATTAGTGTTTTAAATGCTTAATACCGACACACAAACTCACGATAAAAAATTGACTCTAACATAGGTGCGCTGAAAAAGGGTATCTTTCTATCCGTTATAGAATTTACACTTTTAATTTCAATAAAAATTTTCGTTTTATCTGCAATTACAATTATTTTCGTTTACAACCCCGACAACTAAAATTAATATTTTTTTTTTCAATAACTTTTGTAATTGAGTATATTCATTTACAAAAAAAATTTTCTGTATGACCCTCCTTTTATACACGAATTTTCGCCTTGTGACAGCTAACATTTAAACTAGTCAAGCTATGACGTCACTTTTGACTGGTGTTTATATCAGCGATTAAATTATCTTCTTCCATAGAGTTTGATTGAATTGTCGTCTTGGCCATGTGGTGTTGGTGATGGACCTATGACAGATTATGCCAAATTGTACGTGAATTTTTTCTTGTGAAATGAATATATGTGGTGGCTGAATAACCTACGGTTATAGGGTTAATCACGAGGTCTTTTGGTTAGGCTTACGCCTCCTATGCCTCTAGGTCGAGATTGGTATCCAAAATTTATTTATTCCATCTGTCTTTTTTTCTTTTTTTCTGGTACTACAAGTAATTAATTTAACCCGAGTGATTCTAATTATTTGGTGATTTTCACCAAAAAGAATTTATTCACTTTATTCTTCGGGGAACGAGAGCAATTCGTCGTGAAGCCAGAGTAATGAAAAGAGCTGGAAGTGCGGGTGGAAGGTTCTTATATACCCTTTCCCTCCTAGTCTTAAAGCCTTCCCTTTAATTGGCTGTACAGTATATTTTGAGAATCATATGCAAAAAATTCAGAATTAACATTCTTGGACACATAGTTTGCAGTGGGAAAATTTGGCCAGGCAAAGAAAAAATGGATACCGTCAATCGATTTGGAACGTTAGAGCAAAAATGTTAGTCTTTTCTTGGACACACTGGATTTTTCCGAAAATTGATTAAAGTCCATTAACAAATTTATTTCGAAAGGTTGTACAATTTCATATAGGTGCAGCTGAACTACAATCTTTGCAGAAGTTTTAGTTGCTAACGAGCGAACCACTGTTGCATCTATACTCAAGAGATGCTCCCACCGAGTTGCACATAGACGCATCAAAGCATGGTTTTGGAGCGATTCTACTCCAAAGCTTTAACGATAAACTCTACACTGTGTATTTTTGGAGTAAAAAAAACGACCGAATCCGAAGTCCAACGTCACGGCACTTCAAGTTTGTGATGGACTACTCTCGCTAAAGGCCAATGTTGAGCCGGCATGTTGTCTTCATGTGCTATAACTAGTTGTCCCACGGCTACATTTGGTTTTCCGTAGTTCCTCAAAAGTAAGAGATGCGTTTGAAATATTCTTCAGAGCCAGTGTCTTCGTTGATTTTAGTGTGGAGCCCTAGCGTTGTCTGCTCTGCTACAAAGAAGTGCTCACTTGGTTCTTACCTCGATAGGCGGCGGAAGTGGTTCTCTAAGAATCGGCCATTCGGACTGTTCAGCGTTCAAGCAGACGGCAAAGAAGACGTGCCAAGAGAGGTGACATCGTATGTGCTGTATTTGCAAGATTTCACCTGCGATATTATTCACAAACTAGGAAAAAGTATGCAGCACGTGGATTATCTGAGCCGTTATCCATAATCAATTTATAATATATCAATAGAGTTATCGGCAAGCATCAAAAAGGCGCAAAGTATTAATTACCACATTAAGGCTGTGGTAACTATTCTCAATCAACAGTCACTGTTGGTGCGCCACTAAAATTACACATTGTCAATTCTAAGCCTGCCTTAGCATTGAGTTCTTCAATTGAGTCAGCTCCATAAAGTAGATCGTCGACGTACATATCCTCAGCTAATACAGCAGATTGGAAATAGTTCCTTATGCGACTCTGATAAAAGCTTTACGGACCTGGTTGCGAGAAATAAAGCGCATGATATCCCATAGCTAACAGTATTCAATTGAAATAGTTGAAAAGGTTCTTGCGGTGACTTTTTCCACTTTTTTTGTTGTTAACTTTTGTCGTCAGGTGCAACGGGAAATTGTCCGTACATTATTGTTATGTCAGCTGTAACGTCATGGCGGTACAAACGAAGCGAGAGTAATGTTAGGATCAGATCTTGATGAACAGTAGAACCAACCACCAGTATATCATTTAATGATATTACAAGTGTAGTGTTTGTTTTTGATGTTTTTAAATATACTTTTTATGGTTTTGTTATAACGAATTATACGATTCTATTAGTGTTTTAAATGCTTAATACCGACACACAAACTCACGATAAAAAATTGACTCTAACATAGGTGCGCTGAAAAAGGGTATCTTTCTATCCGTTATAGAATTTACACTTTTAATTTCAATAAAAATTTTCGTTTTATCTGCTAATCGCTAAGCATTAAATCTATCTTTCCGGGCTGACTCAATTTCTTGGGGAATCGCCCAAGGCTGAGGTAGAGTTATAGAATTTGTCACGATAAACATCATATTCCATTCATTTGGAGATATTCTTGAACCAATTTTGGTTGGCACGGAATGTTGAATGCAATGTCATAATGATCGTAACGTAACGTAAGCTCAGGTAAGCTCTTGAATAACAACAATTGCTGTTGGAAGTAATCCCCGCCAAGCTTGGTGAGTCAACATCGATGTTTTACTTGCGTTTGCTGCGATTGATGATGAATAGAAGGTCAATCTGATTGATAATTTCCCTGGACGTTTGGATACTTATTCATGTTTGTGAGAAGTAAACCTCTACGCTGTGGACATATATGCAATTCAAATAAAGTAACGCCTTTTTAACAATCTTAAATTTCATACTAGCAATGTTAAATAAATCTGAAATATGTTCTACGAAAATAAGAACTTTCTTGTCATATCGCTCGTCTGAGGCGATCTAGAGCCTTGTAATAATTTTGGTCTGACTCTTGAAATGGCGAGAACTTAGATAGACAACTTATTAGTTAGTTAAATTTGTCCACATTGGACAATGAGATGTCTTTCTGCACCATATTTGTAAATGAAGTAATACATTTTTTGGATTCCCCATATTTGCCGTCGAATTTAGGTAATTTGAGGGATGAAAGCTGATTACTACTATGCGCAGTATGTCCACCATGTCTGCGCCGTAGCATGATTGTCTTTGTTTCGATAAAACGATTTTCTATCTCTGCCCGATTCGCGTCTGCTGGATCTAGCTTCTCAATATTGGTTAGAACTTGTAATGCCTGTTTATAAAATACGACTCAATAATTTGAGACTGACAATCTAATATAATAGGGTCATTTTCAAGATCGATTCTAGCTCTTAAACTTTGAATTTTAGATTGTTAGTTGTTGTGTAAAATGTAAAATGCAACATCCAGTTTCGGCGAAAATTTAATGAGGGGTCGAAAGTTAAATCCGCAGTAATCCAATTACGTGGAATCTAGCGGACGTTGACGATACTATGCGCAGTACGTTCAAGTGGCCTCTACGACATACAGTTGGGCCTCTGCTCGGAGAGCGTTCCAAAAATCAGTTTTTCCATGATCGCGTTAGGCAAAAATGATATATACAATCGATAGGGGATACTTCAGAGATGGGTGATAGAGGCGCCCAAAATTGACATTCTTAGCAAATGGAAATAAATAATAATTTTTACAAAAAATCGCAACTTTAAAACTGAATATGGGCGATTTCAACAATTGATCTTGGATTTGGTTTTCTGTGAAAAGTATGTTTCATAAATTTTAATAATTACCTAAATCCTTATTGAACTAGAAGCGTTAAAAAGTACACTAAATATTGGCGTTTTTTTAACTTTGGTGGAATACAACTAACATGGATCAACTAGTATATCAACTAGGTGAAATATTTACCTATCAGATGTATATGGTCCCAATATGCAAAGCGCTGCAACGATGCAGAAGTCATTAAACTAAGGTAACCTCGACTAAAAAATGCGCTGCAAGGTTTATTTAAATGATAACATTGCGTAAAGCTGTTATATATATGCCTTTCTAGAATGTTATTTAAGTTGACGAAAAATTGGTCCTAGGTTGGTTCTTTTTATTTCCGTTTACCAAATTTGATATAAATATTAAGTTTTTTACCTAATTAATACTTTTTTAAATACCGATTTTGCGTTCTACATAGTTAGTTCAAAAAAAAAAATAAAATTAATTAACTTCAAAGATGTTATCACCTTAAATCCTTAAATCAATTGTATTTGTCAATATAATTCAAGACAATTTTATTTATTAGTGCCAGGGACCGATAAATCTAAACAAATCAATAATAATAATTATTTTGAAACTTTTTCCAAACTTTTTTTTTTTTTTTAACTCAAAAATAACTCTTATTTTTGATTTTTAAAATAAAACTCGAAAATAACTTTTATTTTTGATTTTTATTTTTTGGCTATCTATGTAAATGCGCCATGTCGCCGATATGATATACCATTTTTTGCCAGTAACCTACGTTATTATCCACATTTGCCACAACCACTTTACGTGGCCCAATTTCAGACGTATGCGGACTTCCATGTCAATGGAGAGAGAGCTAACCGACAGATTCCGAAGCCACGAGTCTTTTTCTTCGACAATCTAGGATGCCTTCCGGGAAATCCCTTGACTGAGAATCGTTATTCGCAACGTCGTTCGCCAAATGCTTTGAACCACGAGACTTTCTGTGAAAGCTACATCCCCAATGTGGCCGGTGCTTCTTCTCTTGGTGCTGGTGCTGATGCTGATGCTGGTGCTGGAGCTGCTAGTATTGATCCGGAAATGGATATTTGGCTACAAATGGCTCATAGTAGACGTGATTTTATCTCTGAGCCCAATGGGGAACTTCCGTTTTCGATAAACGAGATCAGAACGATGGGTGCCCTTGACATAGCTTGTCTTCTGATATCGGCACATTTGATGCAACAGCCAGCTGATGAGCCACAGTTGGTTGGTCTACTGCAGCAACGGCTACAGGAGCCGCCATTGTCACCTCAACAGCAGCAGCCATTCGTGAAAATCGACAGCGTCTGCAGTGGCAGCAACAGCTTTTCGATGACTATGAGCAGCAACCACCAACTGATTATATTGTTGCCAATTCACATATGAATCATCGTCCCCAGCAGGAGAATCACCGGGAGCGCCGTCAAGAGGAGCGCCGTGAGCGGGAGCGCCAACATCGCGAACGTCTCCATCAGGAACTTATCCATCAGGAACGTCTCCAATGGGAACGCCGTCAAATGCAGGAGCGTCGTGAGCATGAGCGTCGTGAGCAGGAGCTTCGTGAGCAGGAGCGTCATGAGCGGGAACGTCTCCATTGGGAACGCCGTCGTGAGCAGGAGCGTCGTGAGCAGGAGCGCCGTGAGCTGGAGCGTCGTGAGCAGGAGCGTCGTGAGCAGGAGCGTCGTGAGCAGGAGCGTCGTGAGCAGGAGCGTCGTGAGCAGGAACGCCGTGAGCAGGAGCGCCGTGAGCAGGAGCGTCGTGAGCAGGAGCGCCTTGAGGAGGAGCGGCGTGAGCAGGAGCGCCGTGAGCAGGCGCGTCGGGAGCAGGAGCGTCAAGAACTGGAAACTCTACAGGAGGAGATTCAACAGCAGGAGCGCTTTCGAGAACTGCAACAGCAACTTCAACTCCTGCAACAGGAGCGCGAACAACTGGAACAGCAGAAGCAGCTACTAGAGCAACAGCTGAATAACTTCTCATTCGATTTGGGTAATGTCGAATATGATGTCTTGTATCGTGATAGAACCGAGGAACTGCATGTTTTCCTTCAGTGGGCTGTTAAATACGTAAACTGGTTAGTGGAACTTGCCGCAACCATGTGAATTTCGGATCCCATAGGACAATAATATAATCATTTGTGATTTATATAAAAAAAAAAAAAATTATAAAACTCATTTAATGATTTTTATTTTTGAGAAAAAAAAAATAAAAATCATTGCTGACTCAATTTGAATTATTAATAGTTTTTTTTTGAAAAAATACACATCCAATCTGAAAAAAATTTTAAAATTTGAGTCGTATTTTAAACAAGCATTACAAGTTCTAACCAATATTGAGGAGCTGGATCCAGCAGACGCCAATCGGGCATTATAGAAAATCTTTTTATCGAAACAAAGGCGATCATATTACGGCGCATTGGCGCAAGTAAAAACGAAAAACCAGAAGAACTTGGTTTCTTTAATTCATCGACTTATCATGGGGGACATCATAATTGGCTTCCATCCCTCAAATTACCTAACTTCGACGGCAAATATGGGGAATTCAAAAAATTTATTACTTCATTTACAAATATGATACATGAAGACAACTCATTGTCCAATGTTGACAAATTTAACTATCTAATAAGTTGTCTATCTGGCCAAGCTCTAAGCGTAGTCTCGCCATTTCAAGTATCAGACGAAAATTATCCCAAGGTCCTAGATCGCCTCAACGAGCGATATGACAAGAAAGTTCTTATTTTCGTAGAACATATTTCAAGTTTATTTAACATTGCTAGCATGAATGAAGTAAGTAAGTCGTCTCGCCGACTTGGGTATACCATACACCAGGTGAAACAAATATTTAAAATTTCGAAAACCAAATGTATGTCTACTAAATTGTTTTAACATGCCTCATACCATTTGCTATCTCGCTCACTCTACAAACACACAAGCACTCTAGCGCCGCCACTAGCCAACGGCCAATTCTGCCCTTAGGGATCGCGTAGCAAAATACGTTCATACTTGTTCAAACTTGTTCAAATTTGGTAGTTTGATAGAAATAGATAAGATTTATTAGTCTGCCAAATTTGATCGCGATGGTGAAAAAATTGCAAGAGCTAATCGGTTTTTTCTAAATTATGGAGGCGGAAGTGGGCGTGGCAACATATTAAAATATATGTATTCTGCGCGCATACTAAGCCAATATACATACTAAATTTGGTGAGTTTAGCTTTGTTAGTTTTCGAGAAAATCAGTTTTGTTTAATTTTCGGGGGCGGAAATGGGCGTGGCATAATTTTTAAATAGTCAATATCTGCGCGTCTATTAAGCTAAATTACATACCAAATTTAATGTCGGTAGCTTTCATAGTTTTTAAGAAAATCAGAGTTATGTAAATTCCGGGGGCGGAAGGGGGCGTGGCAAAAAGTTGGAACAATTATTTTCTGCGCGCTAAGTAAACGAGTATATAAACCAAATTTGATGTTTCTATCTGCTATACTTTTTAAGAAAAACAGTTTTATGTAAATTCTGGGGGCGGAAGGGGGCGTGGCAAAAACAACAAACTCGATAAGCGTACATACTACACGAGACTGCATACCAAATTTGGTGGCTCTAGCTCTTATAGTCTCCGAGATCTAGGTGTTCATACGGACGGACGGACGGACGGACGGACGGACGGACGGACGGACGGACGGACGGACGGACAGACGGACATGGCTAGATCGACTCAGTTTTTGATCCTGATCAAGAATATATATACTTTGTGGGGTCGGAGATGCTTCCTTCTGCCTGTTACATACATTTTGGCGACTTTAATATACCATTTCACCCTATGGGTGTATGGTATAAAAAGGCAGACGCTGTTACCCTACATACAATTTTGGATACGGTTTCAGCTCTACGCGGATCATTGTTATCTCTTGGGTCTGAAGCTATTGTATTAAACGCAGTACGCAGTACGCAGTACAGAGACAAAATTCATAGTACTTCAAAAGTATTTGTTGCAGCCCAAAGTAGATGCATTCATATGAAACATTCCGTATCTACCAAAAACCCTTCAAGAATATCTCCAGATGAATGGAATATGGAGTTTATCGTGACTAAATCTATATCTCTACCCCAGCCTGAAAAGAGACTAGATGTGTCAAATTGGGCCATTCCCAAAGAAATTGAGTTAGCCGACCCATTCTTTTATAAGCCCGGAAAGTTAGATTTATTGCTTAGCGTAAAGGAGTTTTTTGATCTACTTAAGACTGGTAAAATAAGTTTAAGAATTGATCTTCCTTATCTAGTGGAAACTGCATTAGGAAGGATCGTCGGGGGTAAGATTGCTGAACCTCAATTAACTCAACAATACACTTGTAATTTAACGCAACAGCAGGACCTTAACATATTATTAGAAAGGTTTTGGAAAATGGATGAAATACATGGAATTCAAAATAAAGATATTTCATTAACCTCAGAAGAACAAGCATGTGAAACTCACTTTCAGGTGCACACACAATTCCTGGATTCAGGGCGCATACAGGTTCGGTTGCCTTTCAAGGAATCTCCTGAACAAATTAGAGACTCGTTATCCTGTGCAAGAAGACATTTTCTTCAACTCGAAAGACGGCTTGCATCTCAACACCAATTAAAGGAAATGTACATCGATTTTTTAGATGAATATCTTAAGTTGAATCACATAGAGGTAGCTTCGTTAGATAATTTGAAATCGGGAAATCATTACATTATTCGTCACCATTGTGTCCTTAGACCGCAGAGCTCATCAACGAAACTTTGCGTAGTATTTGACGCTTCGAATAAATCATCATCAAATATATCATTAAATGATATTCTCATGGTTGGTCCTACTATTCAACAAGATCTAATCCTAACATTACTCTCGTTTCGTTTGTATCGTCATGCTATTACAGCTGACATAAGAAAAATGTACAGACAATTTCTCGTCGCACCTGAGGAAAGAAGTTTCCAACAAATCTTGTGGAGAAAGTCACCGCACCTGTTACCTATGGGATGTCGTGCGCCCCATTTCTCGCAATCAGGTGTCCTTAAAGTTTTTATTAGAGACGTATAAGGAGTTGTTTCCAATTGGAGCTGCTGTATTAGCTGAGGATATGTACGTCGACGATCTACTTCATGGAGCTGACTCAATCGAAGAACTAAATGCTAAGATGAATGAAGTAACCAAATTGCTCTCCATGGCAGGCTTAGAATTGACAAAGTGGAATTTTAGTGGGGCACCAACAGATTATGAATATAATCTCAATATTGACAATAGTGATGTCACCAAGGCTCTTGGCATGTCGTGGCTGCCAACTGCAGATCTTATATTATTTCGATTTGATCTCGCATTAACTGCAATACCAACAAAGCGAAGAATAGTATCGATCATGGCCAGGCTCTATGATCTGCTAGGATTATTAGCTCCAGTCGTAGTACGCTACAAAATCGTGATCCAAGACTTGTGGATCGAGCGCTTGGACTGGGACGACCCGTTGCCAGAGATCTTACGGACTAGATGGCAACAACTTGAAGCTGATTTATCTAATCTTGACATGGTTCGCGTAAATCGATTTGTTAACACATCACCAAAAAATAAGTGTGAAATCCATGGATTTTCGGATGCCTCTAATCGAGCGTATGGATGTTGCATATACGCAAGTGTCTTGGACAACGGAAAATATGTAACTTCATTGATCATTTCGAGATCGAGTACACCTCGTTTAGAGCTTTGTGCTTCCGTTTTACTCTGCCAAACATGGACTAAAATAAAACACAAATTAAATTGTCTTGTCAGCAAAACATATTTTTGGACAGATTCAACTGTCTTTCTCCATTGGATTAAAATGCACCCATCAACTCTAAAATGCTTTATTGCCAATCGCGTATCAACCATACAAACTCAATCGCAGGATATCATTTGGAGTCACGTGCCTCGAAATGATAATCCAGCCGACATTGTTTCACGTGGCTGTGCAGCGCGCGATTTGATGCAGACAATTTGGTTTCATGGACCAAAGTTTTTAACACTTGATGCATTACATTGGCCAAAATCTGAAAGAAAGACTGATTTCGAGCCCAAAGAATTAGTATTGCGAAACACCCTTGTATTGAAATGTAGCACTAGTTATAAAGAAAAGAGCATAGTTGAGCAGATCATTAGTAGACTATCATCGTTTCGTATGATTGTGAGAGTCTTAGCATACGTTTTACGAGTTTTCAACCGAGTTCCTATTAACTGCAATAATACGATAAATGCTACAAGAAGCATTTCAGTAGAAGAATTTAAACTGGCTTTTAATCATATAATCTCTTACATTCAGAGTGATGTGTTTGCGAAAGAACTAAAGGACTTACAAGCAGGACCATTCATCTCAAATGAACAGATAGGTTCTCAAAATATTCGACTTATCCGTGTTGGAGGCCGTCTTGCAATGGCTGACATACCATTGGACGCTAAAATGCCGTTATTGCTTCCAAAGACTCATAATTTCACTTATATTGAAGATCTTCACTTGCGAAACCTTCATGCGGGAGCTAAGGTTCTGATAGCGATTCTGCGCCTAACAGTATGGATTGTAAATGCTCGCGAATTGGTCCGAAAGGTTGTTAGAAGTTGCTGCACACATTGCTATCATTACAGTTAGTGCGACAAATCATGGGAAACCTCCCAGCTGACCGTCTCCTGGCCGAACGCCCGTTTCTGATATGCGGAGTGGATCTATGTGGACCATTTCTTACGTCGTACCGCATTCGAAGCAAAGTTCCTTAAAAAACATATGTATTTGGCCACATTTGTTTGCTTTTCTTCAAAAGCTATTCATACAGAACTAATCTCTGACCTATCTTCTAATAATATTATTCTCTGTTCGAAGCGATTCATCGGACGACGTGGCATACCCAAAAGGATTTATTGTGACAATGCCACCAACTTTGTCGGAGCATGTTCGCAACTTGAAGGCTTCAAACGGCAATTCTGTTCAGAACTCAATGCAAAAAATCTGGAGGAATTTAGCTGAAATGCCGGCTTTGAATTCAATTTTCTTCCACCTCGTGCTCTCCATTTTGGAGGTTTATAGCCGCAGTAAATTAAATATGTCGAATTCCTCGATTTCCTATCGCTCTCGTAATGGACTGTCACGCCCGAGGTAATGCTCATCAAGCTTCAATCGATTGCAATTGAAGTGGAGGCGATATTGATACCAATGACGGGGAGGCTCTGACGCCAGCACACTTATTGATCGGATGTCAATGCAAGCGACCTGAAACGGTAGTAAATGACTCAAAACTTTCTTATCTATCTCGTTGGCAAAGGGTGACCTATCTCAAGCAACGCTTCTGGGACCTCTGGAAGCGCGACTATGTACATCAATTACAAGAACGCTCTAAGTGGTTGAATCCCGAAAACAACATAGCAAGGGATCAATTAGTTCTCATCCATGAAGACAATCTTCCACCGCAATGCTGGATTACTGGTCGTGTGGTCGAAGCCATACTTGCTGCAGATGGAAGGGTCAGAGTAGCCGATGTTCGCAACAAGAAAGGAATTATTCGTCGCTCAATCTGCAAACTTGCTCCATTGCCTTTAAGAGATGACGTTTATGTAAATTGAAGGAGTCATACTTCATCCTTCAATGGGGGAGTATGTTGGAGGAGACGTCATCGTTAACTTAGATTTGTATATTTAAAATTTCTTATATTATTTGTTTAAGATAATTGGAATTTCTACCACTGTATTAGCATTCTAAAAGCTTCTGTTACATGGCTCATGAAGAGCTTCTAACTCATGAAACCGAAATATAGAAACGACTTCTTTCTGGAATTCGAAGAGGAGAAGAATTATTTATCCTTACTTCACATTCTATTGAGCATTGGAGTTTTGTACCATCTGCAACTGGGCAGACCAAACATTTATTTCAGCTGTTTCCCATGCTAATTTTGCTGATGATTGCGTGTTCTTTAAGAACATCTTTCCCTAATTTGGTTAGAATTTATAAGCAAGGATCACAAGGGCGGATTTGACTTAAAAGCGGACGTTGACGATACTATCTTAACAACAGAACAAATCATAATACTACAAACACCAAAATTGGAATGGTTCGCCGTATTACACATGTTGTGTATTCACTCACTATAGCCAAAATATTTGGGCTTAACGGTTACTATTTTAAGTCAAATCCCTTTACAATAATTCTTATGGCGACCTACTATGTACATTTAGCATTACAACTCTAGATTTTTAGGCGAAGTCTGCTGATGATAGAACTAAACAGGCAACCTGCTCTGTTTTTCTGCTGACTATGATTAAATATTGTATGAATAATTTTTGAATATAGTACAATATACTGTAACATAAGTAGTTGGACAAGACTGTTAGTTTGTTAAAGCTAAGTCCTTTACATTAACCAGGATGACGGCCAAGGGTATGCACATAAAAAAGGTGGAAGCAGTTGCGAGCTTTATCGTTTTTTTCGCTTCCCATAGTTTGAATTATTAACTACTTTTAGCGTTGAAGATATGGTATGTGTTCAATGAAAGACATTAGTATTTCTTCATTTTATTTAATGTTTATTTATTCATGTGTAAATAAGCACTAGCACATAAACCAGTGAGTAAAAGTTGTCGCAACCAACACATAAATTGGGTGGACTTCGCAGAGAGATTACAAAGGTAGAGATGTAGGTTAAAAACACAGCGATGCACAACCGATGTAGCTACAATTCGTATCTGATCTTACTAACAATAATGCAATTATCTTATAGGTTAAATAGAGAGCTCGCCAGTGAATAGTTTGACGTAGTGTTAGGCCAGCAAAATACGTATTTATTTATCAAACGATGACCGCAAAATTGCTGGAGGCAGGGTTTTCTGCAGCGGGAGTCGGCATAGGATTGACAATTTTAGTATTAGCTTAATTCGAGAAATTCATAATTTTTATTGTTTTAAGAAAACAAAATTAAATTAGAAATATCAGGCTTTCAGTACATGCACCAATATCAAATGTTTAAAAAAATATTTTATTTTTCTTGCAAAATACACAAAAACTATGCAATTTATTATGTTTTAAAACATTTACTTTGGCTAATACCACTGCAAGCGATCCCTGAAACGGTAGTAAATGACTCAAAACTTTCTTATCTATCTCGTTGGCAAAGGGTGACCTATCTCAAGCAACGCTTCTGGGACCTCTGGAAGCGCGACTATGTACATCAATTACAAGAACGCTCTAAGTGGTTGAATCCCGAAAACAACATAGCAAGGGATCAATTAGTTCTCATCCATGAAGACAATATTCCACCGCAATGCTGGATTACTGGTCGTGTGGTCGAAGCCATACTTGCTGCAGATGGAAGGGTCAGAGTAGCCGATGTTCGCAAGAAAGGAATTATTCGTCGCTCAATCTGCAAACTTGCTCCATTGCCTTTAAGAGATGACGTTTATGTAAATTGAAGGAGTCATACTTCATCCTTCAATGGGGGAGTATGTTGGAGGAGACGTCATCGTTAACTTTGATTTGTATATATTAAATTTTCTTATATTATTTGTTTAAGATTATCGGAATTTCTACCACTGTATTTACATTAACATGTTCTAAAAGCTTCTGTTACATGGCTCATGAAGAGCTTCTAACTCATGAAAACAAAATATAAAAATGACTTCTTTCTGGAAGTCGAAGAGGAGAAGACTTTTTTTCTTTACTCCACTCCACATGCTATTGAGCATTGGAGTTTTGTACCATCTGCAACTGGGCAGATCAAACAGTAGTGTTAAGATTTAGTAGATTAAACTGGCACCAGGATTGAAAGTTTTTAAGATCAGCTTGTAGCCGACTAAATGAATCTGTATCTTTATAAGTAAGACAAAGCTTGACAACATCAGCATACAAAGACACACTCGAATAAACAATGACTGGTGGAAGATCGGTAATAAATAGTGTGAAGAGCAGAGGGCCAAGATGACTACCTTGAGGTACCCCCGAAGTCACAGAAATGGAAACGGAAAAGAAGACTTAAAAATTACCTTCTGTTTTCTATTTGTTAAATATTCTCGAACCCAAGAAAGGAAAAGGGGTGGAAACCCAATGTCGCTCAGCTTAGAAAGTAATAGTGTATGATTAACGGAATCAAAGGCTTTGCTGAAGTCAGTGTATATGACATCAGTTTGTTTACCATTTTTGAACCCCTTGATAATTATTGATGTAAATTCTAAAAGGTTAGTGCTTGTAGATCTACGTTTCACAAACGGATGAGTGGCAAAATAATAGAGCTGTAAAAATGTTGCAATTGAGAAGTTATAATTTTCTCAAAACCTTTCCGACTAACGGACAATTTTGAGATACCCCTATAGTTAGCGGCTTCGGACTTCGTTATTTTTATGCAGAGGAATGATATACGACTCCTTCCAAATAGATAGAAAGAGGAAGATTCGACAGACAATAGAAACAATTTTAAAATGGGAAAGAACCTAATAAAGAACCTAAGTACACATCCAGGAAGACCATCTGGCCCCGGAGAATAAACAGGTTTAACTTATTTAAGTTCGCTAAGAATAGAACTTTCATCAATCACTGGATTGAAAATGCAATTAGCCTTTTTTAAATGATAAGGATACGGACTTGCTCGATATTCCGTTGAGGAATAAGTTGTTTTGTAAAAACTCGCAAACATATCGGCAATTGCCTGATCAGTGTTCGCTTTTTTATTTTGAAAAGACGAAAAAGATTGGTACACAGAGGTCGTACGTTTAGAATTAACAAAATTATAAAATTGTTTAGGGTCAGAAGAAAACTTAAGCTTACACCGCTGAAGATAATTCTTGAAGCATAGTTGATGAACAATAAACCACTGTGTTTAATGTCTCATAAGGACTTAACTTTATTTTTACTTCAATTTTGTTGAACTGTGTCTGCCACTGCTAGAACACGTCTTGATCGTTCGTTTGCTTGCTTATTACTAAATTTTCAATTCTTACGTAACTACGTAGGTCATATAGGTTTATAAAGAGTGACAGAGACAGAGCATACCAGACTGGCGCCAGTATATTCTAGAAAACTTAAGAGAAAATACAAAAACAAAAGCATTGTGAGATGTGCAAGATCATTCATGAGTCTCTGCCTTGCTGCGTATAGCAATGTAAGTTAAAAGGCAATTGGTTCCTCAACATCCCGCCCCCCCCTGAAACTCCGTTTCTGAACCAGGTAGGGCTGCAATCTTCGTGATAGGGCGAGTGACTTCTCCTGATTTGGTGAGAACCTGAACCGCTCTGACGAGGCCATCATCTCCTGTGAACACCTGAGTTACCCGTCCTAAGAGCCATGCCGATGGAGGCGCGTTAGAGTCCTTGATCAGTACAAGATTACCGATCGCAATGTTTGGTAACTTAGTGGTCCATTTCGGGCGCTGTTGTAGCGATGTCAAGTATTCTTGATGCCAACGCTTCCAAAATCCTTGAAGCATTGCTTGAACATGCTGCCAGTAGCTCAATCGATTGGTCGGAATCTGCAAATAGCTGTCTTCAGGAACTGCTGTATATGTTCTGCCAATTAAGAAATGTGCCGGTGACAGGTAGGCAATTTCAGTATCCGATGCTGTGCACAATGGTCGCGAATTAACGACAGATTCTATTTGCGAGAGCAGTGTGTGCATCTGCTCAAAGGTGAGGACGTTGGTTCCTATTACACGTCGCAAATGCAGCTTAACCGAGCGTACTGCCGACTCCCACTTACCACCCAGTGTGGTGAATATGGAGGAATAAAATTCCATTTGATGCCTTGATCCGCAAGCGCTTTTGAAACGACATCATTGTGCTCGCGTGAAGCGAGAAGCTGTACCATTTCGTCTAGTGCACGTTTTGCGCCAACAAAGTTGCGTCCGTTATCGCTATACATTTGGGAGCATTTCCCACGACGAGCCATAAAACGTTTTAATGCCGCCAAGAATGTGTCGGTGCTGAGATCAGTGGCCAGCTCCAGATGAAGAGCTGAAGTAACCATACATACAAACAGGCAAATGTAGCCCTTTTCCTTCCTGGGGTTTCGTCCCTTGTGAACCTTTAGCAAGATAGGTCCAGCATAATCGCATCCAGTATGCTCAAATGGAAAGGCTTGTCGCACTCGAACAGCCGGTAAATTGGCCATAAACTGATTTGCTGTGTGATGGCGCTGTCTAAAACAGTTTAAACACTCATGTGTGATACGTCGAATAAGATTTCGTGCGCCAATGATCCAATATTTCTGGCGAATTATTAAAAACATTGCTGAAACTCCTGGATGAAGATTGGCCTTATGCTCATGTTTCAGCAGCAATTCCACAAGACGATGTTGTTTCGGCAAAACTACTGGATGCTTGGCATCTGCAGGCAATTGCGACCTTTCCAAACGTCCACCCACACGTATAATTCCATCTTCGTCAACGAAGGGAGATAGTTTGTTTAAAATTGATCGTCGCTCCAAAGATTGCTTCCTCAAAAGCAGCTGTCTATCGTCATTGAATTGATTTTGTGCCTGCCGTAGGCAAAACTTCCTTGCTCTGGTGATTTCATCGAACTTTAGAGGTCCTGAATATTTAGGCTTGTTTGATTTGATTCGATGAACGAAGCGGAATACATATGCGACCACTCGAACCAGTCTGATCCAAGATGATGTCCTTCCGAGTAGTACCTCAAATGGGGAATCCTCAATATCCTTGGAAATGGTTGTCAAGATATTGGTTTTGAACTCAAGTTCTGCTGCTGGCTTGAGAATTGAGCAGCAAGTTGGTGGTCTATTCATTGTCTCTGAGTATAGTGTACAGTCGTGCAGCCAAGATGGTCCCTTCCACCATAGATCAAAGTTAATTAAGTCACTCGCTAGCATGCCTCGTGATGCACAATCTGCAGGATTCTCTTTAGTGCTGACATGTCTCCAAGCGCTACGTGGTATGGTCTCTAGTATTTCTGCCGTTCGGTTGGCAACAAATGTTTTAAGTTTACAGGGTTGATGCGAAAGCCATGACAAAACGATTGTAGAATCGGTCCATGCGTGTATCTTAACATCCTTCTGGCGCAGACCAGACCTTACTGCTTGGAATAAACGAGCTAATAGTAGAGCTCCGCAAAGCTCCAATCGTGGCAACGACTTCTGCTTTAATGGTGAAACTCTTGTTTTAGCAGCAATGAGTGCCACTCCGATGCTTCCATCTAGGTGTGTCACACGGTTGTAAATGACAGCAGAGTAAGCCTTTAACGAAGCATCTGAAAATCCATGGAGTTCGATGTCATCGGGTTGATTGTCTACAAATCGTGGTATCTTCAGGTTCCTTAACGTGAAAATGTCCTTTCTGAATGTTTGCCATAAGTGTGCTTGCTTCGCTGGCAGTTCCGAGTCCCAATCCAGATTAAGCAGCCATAATTCTTGGAGCAGAATTTTAAACTTGATCACCACTGGCGCCAAAATGCCGAGTGGGTCAAAGATGCGTGCCGTGTCAGATAGCACTTGTCGCTTCGTACAAGTCATATGTTCCGATAATGAAACCTTATATGTTAGAACGTCTTCTCCAGGATGCCAATGCAGCCCAAGCACCTTTGCTGCCATCTTTGAGAAATCGATTTCATTTCCCTCGTTGCTGGCAATTCGTTTACTATTCGAGACCCATTTGCTTAGCTCCAATTGTGCCCGTGACATAAGGAGTATCAGCTCTTCCTTAATGTCGAGCAGTTCTTGTTCGTTCATGGCTCCTGTCAGTACGTCATCGACGTAGAAATCATCCAAAAGTATCCTAGCCGCCCTTGGAAACTCGTATTCGTGATCAGTTGCCAGTTGCTCCAGCACTTTAACTGCCAGAAACGGTGCACATGCCGTGCCATAGGTGACTGTAGTCAACTTGTAATGCTTCAATGGTTCCTCAGGGTCTTCTCTCCAAAGGATTCGTTGAAAATTCTGATGTTCAGGGGCCACTAAAATCTGTCTGAACATTTTGACGATGTCCGCAGAAAATACGAATCTGTGCATTCGAAAACGCAGACAAACGTTGAAGAGGTTGCGTTGTATACATGGGCCAATGTGAAGTGCGTCGTTAAGAGATCGTCCATCCCAATCTTGAAATGATCCATCGAACACCACCCGCAGCTTGGCGCCTATGACTGGATGGTGTGGCAAATAGAATGACTTCTTACATACGTTTATGTCTTCGTCTGCAGCTACTTCCTTCATGTGACCCAGCTGGATATACTCTCTCATAAACTGAGTATATTGTAACTTCAAGCTGGAGTCCTTCATTAGACGACGCTCGACTGCGAGAAAGCGCGATCTCGCTCCTTGAAATGTATCCGCAAATTGTGGGTTTTGTTCCTTGAAGGGCAAATCGACTATGTATCTTCCATTCGAGTTGCGGTTGTGGGTACGCCGGAAGTGCGTTTCGACCTTTTCATCCTCTTCGTTTACAGTTGTATGTGATGGAACTTCCTCTAGTTCCCAAAATCTTTGCAGTAGTCCATCTATATTAACCGTAGTCAGCAATGACGTAGATGATGTTTGCAATCTTGAAGTGTATACCGATGTGATTACCCATCCAAATATGGTGTTAACTGCAATAGGGTGCCCTTGAACATCGCATAACTTCTCTCCGGTGAGAACTAACCAAATGCAATCATTGCCCAGCAAAATGTCGATTGAGGCGTTAGTTCTGAAGTCAGGGTCAGCCATTTGGTATCCATTAAATACCGACAGTGATGAAGCATCAATGTTTTCACGTGCCAATGGTGAGGTGATCTTTCCTAAAATGTGAGCTTTAATATCGATGCAATGACTCGACACACGAGACATCATCTGGAGAGAGCAGAAACCTCTTGTTATTCCTGCCTTGACGTCTGAGATGCCCGATGTGGCAACTCGAAATGGCGAACGTGCAAGCCCCAACGTCTGTACGCACCGTTCCGAAATGAATGACAAGTCTGAGGCGCTATCCAATAAAATACGGCACGTCAGCAAGGCTCCTTGAGCATTTCGGACGTGTACCAATGCAGTAGGTAGAGTGCTTCTTCGTTGGCCATTTGGCTTACTGGGTCTGGTAACATTCATCATTGCTATCGCTGATGCCGCTGGTGACTCCTCAGAAGCCTGGCCTGAGTTGCCTTGGTGCTGCTCTGAGCTATTTTGCTGTGTAGAATGGCCTTCAGAATGCAGCATAGAATGATGGCGGCGCTTGCAATACTTGCAAGAAGACTTCGAGCCACAAGCGCTTACTCCATGTCCAGTTCTCAAACAATTAAAACACATATGTTTCTCCTTCGCAAAGGTGTAACGTTGCTTGACAGTCAAGCTCTGGAATTGAGGACAAGCCGACAGTATGTGCTCAGTACTATGACATTTCATACAATTACCTGTAATGGCAAGCATGGTGCGTGCTTGCCTTTTTCCTTTTTCATCCCTCGGTTTGCTCGCTGCATGATCGACCACTTGACTGAGCTCAAGGCGATCGCATCGTGAGTCCAAAAACTTGAGCAACTCTTCAATGGTAGGATTTTCAATATCCTGGCTTTTGTCGATCCATTCACGTCGGGTAGCCTCATCAACCTTGTTGATGAGCAAGTATATGAGCCAACAGTCACGGCCCGTTTGTCCAGAAGCGTCTAAAGCCCGAATAACATCACTGGCTCCGCATGTCAGAGCGCGTAGCGATGATGAGTTTTGCCCAACAGCTTTTGGCAATGCGGTGAATGTGTCCATCAGTAAATTCACCAAGTAACGGGGCTTTTCATATCGATCACTCAATGATTTCCATGCAACGTCGTAATTTGATGCCACCACGGGCAAATGTTGGATGAGTATCGCTGCTTCTCCTATGACGCATGACTTCAGGTGATGAAACTTTTGGATATTCGTCAAAGTTGTCTTTCCGTGAATGGTACTCTCAAACAGGTCTTTAAAGGCATGCCATTCCTTGTAATCTCCACTGAAGGGCTTAATGTTGATTTTCGGTAACTCACAATCTCTTGTTGCCGCTGTTGCAACCGACTGTGAGCCTGACGAAGACGAAGATTGCTGTGGCGAGAGCAATCTCTCAACCAATAGTTGCTGCTGCTCCATTTGCCGTTGCTGGTGTTCCATTTGACTCTGCATCTGGAGTTCCATTTGACGCCGCTGGTGTTCCATTTGACTCTGCATCTGGAGTTGTAGTTGTTGCTGTTGATTCTGCATTTGTTGCAGAATTCCTTGGAAGAGCGAACCATCGTTACCAGCCGCGCCGATTTCTTCCAACTTGCCAGACGGACCCAAGGCAGCTTGTAAAGCCTTAAGGCGGGCATTTGCTATTTCATATTTCTCCTCGTATATCCCGAAGTCTTCGGTAGGGTCCACATAACCCTCTAGTTTGTCGTATTTGGCCAATTCGTCGCCAGACTTCACGAACTCGTTCCACGCATTGGACAAAGTTTCCAATTTGGTGTCAATTGCGAAGACGTCGGCATCCTGTGCAGGATTCTCTGCATATCCATATATGCGGGTAATGGTTGTCTTCAATCTCCCTCTGGCCTTTATGAATATTTTCATTTCCTCCATGATGAGATGTCAAGAAATTTCCACTGCTTGTGTGGACCAAAAATTTCAAGACGCGTGTTTTTCCCAGAGATGTGTTCCCTCACGATCTCGTCGATTATATCGATAACAGATACCGATAGGCGAGTGGCGCCACCGTTTGTCCGCGCTTTTTCCAATAAGCACGCGATTGTCTATTCGATAGTAGGCCAGAACTATCGACAACTAACTTTGAGGTTAACAATTAATTGCAACCACGTTGCAACAAATTATTAAGCAATGAGTAACAAACAAACAATGCCCAACGATCCGGCTCGAAGGACCAAATTATGATGAACAATAAACCACTGTGTTTAATGTCTCATAAGGACTTAACTTTATTTTTACTTCAATTTTGTTGAACTGTGTCTGCCACTGCTAGAACACGTCTTGATCGTTCGTTTGCTTGCTTATTACTAAATTTTCAATTCTTACGTAACTACGTAGGTCATATAGGTTTATAAAGAGTGACAGAGACAGAGCATACCAGACTGGCGCCAGTATATTCTAGAAAACTTAAGAGAAAATACAAAAACAAAAGCATTGTGAGATGTGCAAGATCATTCATGAGTCTCTGCCTTGCTGCGTATAGCAATGTAAGTTAAAAGGCAATTGGTTCCTCAACAATAGTGTATTAAAAAAGGAAATACAAAAAAAAAAAAAATTCTAAAGGTAAAAAAGTCTGTGTATAAGAATATACTGACCAGTTCTGACACAAGGTTTAATGTGCAGAGTAAGCGTTCACAACTAACGAATTCAAAAAACAAAAATTGACGAAAACAAAAACACGTAGTTTTGATTTTATTTAAATTTAAACAAAAACACAAAAGAGGCAGCAAGAATTCGCGAAATAAAAATAAGTTTCAGATGCTGAAATTATTATTAAACCGATAAAGAATTTAAAAGTTATAGAAAAGTATTTAATCGCGAGAAAAAAATAAAATTTGATAAGCGCAAAGCGTTCGTCCTCTGCAACGAGTGAAAGAATTGTGTTGAGAACCTTCTAACAATCGAGTCTGAGGTGTTACTGGAATTGTTTAAAGCAGGCTTTGAGTTAACCAAATGGTTCTCAAACAGTTCAGCAGTCTCCGCTTTCCTTAGCACAGCAACGTCGATAACAGTTTCAGTATTAGATTCAAACAAGGCACTTGGGGAAGACGTATTCCAATTCCAAATCGATGATTCGTTTATGAGCCTTCGAGCGACAAAACGGAACATTCTCTCAGTGACATCTCGTTTATTTGATCCGTTAGGTCTTTTGAGTCTTCTAATTATTAGAGGAAAAATCCGTATGTGATTGAAAAAAACCGGTTTTCGATACATTTTCAAATGTATCTTTGACCTTGAATATTACACCACCACAAACACCCAACACTCTTGACAAATATTTATTTTTAAGCTTAAGGTATTCTTTATCGTAAGCTTTTTAAATTTTTAAAATCGCTTTATCGGTTTTAGAAGCTATAATTTTTGCAATGTAAAAGGCCTTAAAAAGGTAAGCTTTTTAAATTTTTAAAATCGCTTTATCGGTTTTAGAAGCTATAATTTTTGCAATGTAAAAGGCCCCACTGTGCGACACCAGGACAAGGCCTGTTACGCGCGAGCCCAAGCAGATAACTGCCCACCTCCCACCCGACCTACCGAGGGGTGCAGCCGTATAACGCACGGCACGAATCGCGTGGACAAATACACAATAGAAAAAAGAGAAAAACAAATAGTACTATATTTATCTATTAACTAAATGGGCTAGGATAGATGTTTTAAGTATATTAATAGAATAGAAGACTGTAATCAGAGCAGAGGACCCTAAAAGGTTCATGCATGGCATCGTTAAAAGAACAACGACTAAGGGATAAAGGTATCAAAGGATGTCTCTTCCAACAGATTTAACTGAGCTAATAACTCAGGCGAGTCGATATCACCAATTAGGAGCTTGTGCATAAAAATAACACCAAGCATAATTCTACGGTTAGTTATGGAAGGAAGCTTAATCAAGAGAAGTCTGCTAGAATACTAAGGGAAATTGACATTGCGATCCCAGCTTAAACCGTGAAGAGCAAATTGCAAGATGTTGTGACGAATTTTCTTGCCGAAAAGTATAATTTTCCTTTGGAAAGGAAAGCGTGCCTCTTCTAAAGACGATTTGGTTTTTGAAGCATTTTATTGGCTTATCAGTTGTCTCTATTGTGTAGCTTAGTGAGATTTTACTATGAATTGTCGCAGCGCCAGATAAAGGCTCGTCTTGCATGGTATTTATACTCTGCCTAGATAAGGCGTCGGCTACTCAATTTTCTTTACCTGGTTTATAGAACACTTTTTCGTTGTGTTCGTCAATAAATGCTTTCCATCTTTTGATTTTAGCGTTCGTGTTTCTGTCAGAGACAGCGAAGGTCATTGGCTGATAGTCAGGGAAATATTTATTTCTTTCGTGCCATACATTCCAACAGCCCATACGATAGCTAGCAATTCTCTTTCGTTTGTAGCGTAATGATTCATTGGTTTACCTCCTTGAGATAAAACAGCACCAATACACGCGTCTGTGGTTAAATAGAAGGACTGATTAAAGTCCGGGTACATGAGGATAACATCTTCTGATGCTAAGATATTCCTCAGATTCTCGAAGGCGCTGGCCTGAGTTTCATTAAACTCAATTTGGACCTTTTTGGACCTGTGCTTACTCACGGAACCATTTTCTTCTTTGAGTATATTGGTCAATGGCCTTGCTATTGCTGTAAAATCTTTGATGAAGACTCTGTAATAGCTTGCTAGGCCCAGAAATGATCGTAAGCTGAACAAATTGTTTGGCTCGGGATATTCCCGAATGGCTTTTGGCTCCGTTTTTGGTTACTACAAAGCCCAAGAATTCAACGCTTTCTTTGAAAAATTTAGTTTTTTCTTGTGCAAACACGCATATTAGCATTACACAAGCATTTTAACACTGTCAATGTGTCGAACGTGATTGGCCTCGTTTGCAGAAAAGACTATTACGTTTTCTATGGCTCTTTCTACTTGTGGAGCTTCAATGCACAAACTGTCTATCCTGGCTGTCACTGCGTTTAGCATAGAATGAGACCTGTCCTCTTGCTGTGCCAGAGCTTGGCTAACAGCACTCTGTATTAAGGCTTGTACCTGGCTTGGGTCCATGGTTACTTGGTTGTGTGCTTGGTTAGCTGCACTTGGCTAAGATCGTGGTTCTGAACTTCACTATTATATTCTCTTCACTATCACTAGGGCATTCTACCTTTATCTGTCTTCCTATGTCAAAACGACATTACAATTATACCATGCACCAAATACAGCGCAAAATTCGACGCAACGATTATCAATGATTAAATGAATTTTGATCGTGTTAAAGTTTAAAAAATATGACTTAATAATTATAATTTTCACAATTACACTGTTATGATTAAATGAATTTTGATCGTGTTAAAGTTTAAAAAATATGACTTAATAATTATAATTTTCACAATTACACTGTTATGAGCTTACATGAAATGTGAGAAACAATTCTAAAGGTGTGAATTCTGTTGTGTTGGGAGCCAATTAAGTTTCTAGGATTCCCGCGTCGTCGCTAAAGTTCATAAGAGTTCCCAGACGTCGTCGAAATGATCCTGATGAAGTTATCTCCGAAGTCTTCTTGGGATGTTTACTGTGGAGGCTTGACTTCACCTCAATCGCTGGCCTTGTGGCTCAGCAATATGTTTAATAGATGAAAACGATTATTTACGGCTGTCGCCGGAGTAGTATAGTTTAGCCTGAACCTTGTCAATAAACATCGAATACAAAACTGAATTCAGACAAAAGCAGAATCTTATGCTAAACCTAAAGCTGAATCCAAAAGCTACAAAACTACAGAGCTACAGTCGGCAAGCCGACTTAGCGAAAATCATAACGCAAACACTTGCAACATAGTTAAGTATCATGTTACCATAGTTGGTCAGGTCACTGAACTCATGCGTCAGCGGAATGTATTTAGAGCGAATGGATTCGTATTACTGTTATAAGTTATTGTGAGCGATACTTACGTGTTACATTGTGTGCAATGTTTATGTGTTAACCTATATCCCCAACCAAAGACTCCATTACTCTTTAAAAGGTTGCCGTGCCATTAGTAAGACCGAATGGCATTCTAAGAAACTCGTAATGTCCTCCTTCTGATAAAAATGCTTGTTTGGGCTCCAACTGAAGACAGACTCTTTTTGCTAAAAAGAGAAAACGAACGAAGAGAGAGAGACCAAGAACAGCGCAAGTTACATCAATTCTTTTCTTTCTTATTTCTTCTATGGAAATTTCCAGAACATTGAATTTTGTAAAAGACGGCGTGGTTTGCTGTACTTGAACTAATAACAAACGAGTGTTATTTTTACTTTACATGGATGTGTTCGATCAGCAATTACCAATAAAATATGGAGATCCGGAAGGTTTGAGAAGATTTGTTCAAACTTCCCGCTCATGTGTGAATTCATTAGAGAAGACTGGTGTTGGATGTGCGACAACAGTCTGAAATTTTAGTGTACTATGAAGAGATTACCGAATTGGATTGCAATTGGTCAATATCTTCAACGCAGAATCTGCCGAGGAGCTCAGTCAGTATCTTGAAACACAGTACAGAACAATGATTACGGCGTCAGCAGGTAATATCGAGGGAACTCTATCGCGGGATAGGCATCAGAATGCAAGGCCATGTGTACATGGGTTACGAGTTAACCAGAACTACACAAAGGCTTCATTTGTTACTCGAGAGACAGACCTATGCATTGGTCACAGAGTATGTAGGATATTCCAGGAGATGAGGCTATCGGAACGAAAGGCATGAGTAGTGATGCATCGACTGTGTTTTAGATGCCTTAGACCAAATCACCGAATAGATGCATGTGACAGTGCGGTAAATTGTGAAAAATTTCGAAATTGCGTTTTTGGATCAAGGTTCACAAGTTTCGTTCATTTCAGAGAATGGACTCGTGGACTTTCAATAGAGGATAGCTGGCGCGAAGATTTCTTCGTTAAGACATGTGTCTTACACAGATCGGTATGTAGCCGATTGCCGTCTGTCCGTCTTCCTTTGCTTACTTTGACAAATCAATGGTGACTGGAGAATCATACAAGAGCGCGTCAAAACTTAATACCAACGAATTCTATGGAATACTAGTGATTATATGGAAGAATATGCCTGCACAACGGTAATGTTTGGAACAAGTTCTGCACCTTATTTAGCCATGAGTGCTATGAAACAATTAGCGATGGATGAAAGCGAGAACTATCCCCTGGCGGTGGACGTTGTAAATCGTCAAATGTATGTAGATGACATACTGTCTAGGAGCGACAGTATTGCAGAGACGGATGTTGTCAAGAACCAATTGGAATTCCAATTCCAATTGGAATGCTTCGTAAAGCTATTAGAAAAGCTATTAGAAAACATACCAGTTAAGCATAGAGAATCAAGTGGATTGTTACACTTGGACGGTAATGATACTATTCGCACTTTTGGTCTCAGTAGTCCCAAGGAAGATGAGATTAGTTTTGCTTTGGGATAGCACGCTACCGGAAGGAGTTACCAAACATATTAACTATACGAATACCAAGGGGCTACCAGGTGGTGTAGCTGAATCGCACGTGTTTTGCAATGCCTCTTCAAAGGCATATGGAGCTGCATACCTGCGCTTCCCAGTTGGAAAGGATATGTATCACACAGAGTTGTTATTGTCAAAAAAATATATAATATATATATATAAAAGATAACCCTGCCGATTATCTAAGCCCACGGCTATTAGTGCAACCAAGTTGGGATCGTGTGAATTATGGTGGCATGGGCCATCATGGTTACAAAGAACGGACCTCGAATGGCCTTGTAATGTTATTTATCAAGATTTGCTGATAGCAAGTATTCGTGCATTATATCGTTTATAAAACGTTTCGTACATAATTGTCGCACATCTGTGGCAGAACGAAGAGGATTAGGACTCTCAATTGTGGAATTAGAAGAGGGCCTACGAGAATTAATTAGGATGGTGCAAACGGACTGTTTTGAATCTGAATGGAAGACGCTATCGAAAGGAAGGTTAATTGCAAAGGACAGCATATTACGGTCTCTTAATCCGTACTTTGATTCCAACGAAAGTGTTTTACGTCTCGGAAGCAGGCTTCGACATTCCCTGTTACCCATAAATGAAAAACATCCTTATATATTTCCGTATATCCTTTTACTGATCTTTTCATCTTTTCATATCCTACAGTCATATTTGCACCTTGCATGGTGGAACCTCACTAACGCTGAACTTTATCAGGAAGAAATTCTGGATTGTTATGGACGCAATGCAGTTCGCTTCAGAATTCATAAATGCATCACATGATGTAAGATGAAGCCTAAATTTACAGGTCAAAAAATGGGGATGTTCCTGGCAATCCATTTGGAACGAGTTGGAGATCTGACTGCAGATCGCAGCCAACATAATATTACAAGTGGACAAACTGGCATATTGTTCGTACGTTACGAAACATTGCCTCAACATTATTTACAAAGGGAATTACCTGGCATTTCAACCCACCATCAGCGCCACACTTTATGGATTGTGGGAGGCTGGAGTGCAGTCCATGAAGTATCATTTAAAGAGAACTCTCGGAGAACAAGTTTTAGCATTCGAGGAAATGGCAACTGTGTTGGCACAGATTAAGTCTTGTTTAAATTCAAGACCGTTAGGGGACATCAAATTATCCTGACGATTTAATGGTATTAACACCCGGTCACTTTCTGATGGGTGAAGCGCCTTTAGCACCTCCTGCTCCGGAATTGTCTAAACTTACTCTGATTGATCGATGGAAGAATTGTCAATATTATGCACAACAGTTTTGGAGAAGATGGAATTCGGAATATTTATCACGATTACAAAGGAGACCAAAATGGCTGCAGACCAAGGAAAATCTAACAGTTGGATGCATAGTGCTCATCAGGGACGAGCGATTCCCTTCTCATCAATGGCCTCTAGGTCGGGTTATGGAGACACATGCAGGACCCGATGGACTAGTGAGAGTGGTGACTTTAAAGACAGTCAAGGGACTCATGAAACGACCGGTAGCCAAACTCTGTCCATTGCCTATTCAGGAGAATTGGATGGAGAATGACACCAGCCCTACACCTAAGCGTCAAATTGTTACTTTCTCGTTTCAGTTTTCTTTTCGCGGGAGTCTTCCGGACGTGAATTTGATGATGAAGATCGTCATCATCAAAGGGTGGAGAATGTTTGGGCTCCAACTGAAGCCAGACTCTCTTTGCTAAAAAGAGATTCTTTTCTTTCTTCTTTTCTCTCTTTTCTCAATTCTTTTCTTTCTTTTTTCTTATATGGAAATTTCCAGAACATTGAATTTTGTAAAAGACAGCGTGGTTTGCTGTACTTGAATTATACTCGTGAAATTAATCTCGGTCGATGCGGTTGCACCTTCTGTGCCCGCTGACAATTGTACTATACTTTTAGGTTAAGAAAATAAAGCAACCGATTGAAGTCACCCTGGTCATCTCATTTCTTCCCAATCGCAAGTGCCTCAAAGCCGCCTCGGTGGAAATCATCCGAAGGCCGCATCATATAAAGCGAGCAGTTTGGGGCTCCGCAAGGGCGCAGCCGTTAGCCAACATACTTTTGGTGCCGAAACCCGGGAGGAATGATCTTAACGATTGGATTTAGAGTGTGATTGCCAGTCGATAGACTGATTCGGGTGAGTACAATTTAACGTTGATGTGTTTGGGTAGGTGTTCATTATGGCTGAGAAACTTGTTTGTTACCGTTGGCTACGGAGCAAATCACAAATACCACACTTTGGTAGATTGTGGTATTAACACCCGATCACTTTCTGATCGGTGAAGCGCCTTTAGCACCTCCTGCTCCGGAAGTGTCTAAAGTTACTCTGATAGACCGATGGAAGAATTGTCAATATTATGCACAATTTTGGAGAAGATGGAATTCTGAATATTTTGCACGATTACAAAGAAGACCAAAATGGCTGCAGACTAAGGAATTCTAACAGTTGGATGCATAGTGCTTATTAGGGACAGAGATTCCCTTCTCATCAATGGCATGCAGGACCCGATAGTCTAGTGAGAGTGGTGACGTTAAAGACATTCAAGGGGCTCATAAAACGACGACGGTAGCCAAACTCTGTCCATTGCCTATTCAGAAGAATTCGATGGAGAATGACACCAATGTTAACCTCTCGTTTCAGTTTACTCTTTTCGCAGGAGTCTTACGGACATGAATTTGATGTTGAAGATTGTCATCATCAAAAGGGGGATGCTTGGGCTGCAATTGAAGCAATTCTCTTTGCTGAAAAGAGAAAACGAACGAAGAGAAAGAAAGAGACAAATTTAAAGTTCCGTTACTTTTAATTCTTTTCTTTCTTACTTCTATGGAAATTACCAGAATTTTTAATTTTGTAAATGACAGCGTGGTTTATAATTACTCTTGAAAATCATATCGTTCGATGTGGTTGCACCTTCTGTGCATATATATCTTATATTTTTCTTATATCTTAGATTAAGAAAATAAAATCAACTCAATTAAAGTCGCCCTATCTATTGTCATTCCCCCAAAAACGCAAGTGCCTCAAAGCCGCCTGGGTGGAACCATCCGAAGGCCGCATCATACAAATCGAACAGTTTGGGGCTGCTGTTTCACTTATTTGGTTTAAGGAATTTGATATTGCATTCTGTTTCTCTTAAAATTTGTTTTTAATTTCTATTAATTAATTTTATTTAAACTTTAGACGTTCCCAGTGCTTTTCCTGGTCTCGTCGGTGTATGTCCTGTACGAGCTAATGTCTGTTGAGGATATTTGATTACAAAGTACAAAATATTGAAATTTTTAAAAACCTTAATACTACTTACATTTTCATTTTTCTGCTAATGATTTTTCTATTCCCTATTGTTGCTGAATTGTGGCAGGCGGTATTTAGTGGGTTTTTTCCTTGTTGGTTACGGCTGCTTTTCGTCTTAAAAATAGTTTCTTAGCTGCGGCCGGGGCTAACTTTGACCGCGTCAAAGTTTGTATACCCTTGCAAGTTTTTTGTGTAAAAGGTTTGCGAAAAAACGGCTTAGGATCAAAGTCACTGTTCACCACCGATTGTTCCTATGGGAGCTATATGATATAGTCTCCCGATCTTAATCAAATTTGGTACAGTCATTAATACTTATGTTAAACTGAGAAATATATATTTTTATGCAATTGCTTCAAAAGTGACCAAAGTAACTGCCCTATGATATAGTCACCCGATCTTGATCAAATTCGGCACAGTCGTTTGTTAGAGTAATAAATTCATAAATATTTAATTTCACGACAATAGCTCAGAAAAAAAGAAAAGGTATTGAGAAAAGTCACTGACTTTGACGTTTGTATGGGAGCTATATGATATAGTGATCTGATCCGGCTGAATCCGAGATATACAAACTGTGCAGTATATACAAGCCTACATGCAAAATTTCAGCTCTTTAGCTCTTACGGTCTAGGAGGAGATCGCGTCGATCCAGACGGACGGACATGGCTATTTGACTCGTGACTCGACTCGGTAGAGCTGCAAATTAATATACCCTTTTGGCAAGGGTATAAATATTGCGTAATTGATGAACAATAACCTTCATTGAACTGTGTCTGCCACTGCTAGAACACGTCTTGGTCGTTCGTTTGCTTGCGTATTACTAAAGTTTCCATACTTTCTCACTTTGGATAGTTTTTCCTCCTTCCATTATTGCGACTGCTGTGTTTCAACGATGCAAAGAAAATAAATACACAAAATATGTACCTGAATAACTCTAATGTTTTTAGATGTGTCAAATTTGTCACTCCGTTTTACTGAGTACTCAGTCAGTACTCAGTGTCATTCAATTTGCTTTGTATGAGTACCAAAATATACTAATACTCATACACACTCACTCATCTGTCACTCACTCTATTCAATTCTATCCGAGTATACTCTATTTTACTTATTAAGTGAAATTATGTCTATTAGATATACAAACATATTTTTTTTTATTTTTTAATTATCGGAGTTGCAACCGAAGTAGTCTACAGTAGGGTCCACATAACCCTCCAGTTTGTCGTATTTGGCCAATCCGTCTCGAAGGACCAAATTATGATGAACAATAAAACCACCGTGTTAAATATTTTTACTTTAACTTTACTGAACTGTGTCTGCCACTGCTGGAACACGTCTTGATCGTTCGGTTGCTTGCTCATTACTAAATTTTCAATTCTTACGCAACTACGTAGGTCATATAGGTTTATAATGAGTGATATAGAGTGTACCAGACTAGCGCCAGTATATACTGGAATATTCCAGAAAACTTAAGAAGAGTACAAAACAAAAGCATTGTGAGATGTGCAAGATCATTCATTAGTCTTTGCTTTGCTGCTTATAGCAATGTAAGTTAAATGACAATTGTTTCCTCAACACCTATAATCTACCACTAATATCCGTTTGCTTTGTCCTGTTGCATCTGTTTTTTTCTTTTGTACTAACCATCTCTATTACGCATCTCGTGAGATATCTATATATATATAAAATTGTAAGCCGTTTTTTTTGTAATTTAATAAGTCATTCAGGAATCAAAAATTTTGCCCATTTTTTTTGTAAATGTTCGTTGTGGCCCAAAGAAGGGTTTTTTTCCAAAAGAAAGTTAATTTTCAGTTTAACCAATTAACTGTAAACACCTATTTATGAAGTAAAAATGATAAAGATTAGTTTGTATTGGTCGGATTTAATCTTTGGGTTTTGCGCAGATGCAACTTGCTCGTTGCATCGCCGGAAGAGAAGAGAGACGCCGTCTCTCGACCTATCGAGGAGTTTATCGCTAACCATCGATACTTATTACTAACAATCGATACTTATTACTAACAATCGATACTTATTACTAACAATCGATACTTATTACTAACAATCGATATATATACATGAGCATATAACAGACTTTAAATAATTGGAATCTTACAACTCGGCCGTCCTGACGAGGAATCGACCTCGATTCCAATTGGTAACAACGGAGGGGGGGTAAATAAGAATCTTAAGTGGCTGGTGTCGCCTTTGTTTGGCTATCAGAAGTGCAATCTTGATCAGGGGCAACCCATAGCTTTAATTTGGAGGCTTCTAGGACACCATCATATGGTAGTTGGGTGATTTGGGAGCCCTCTACATCCCGGATAACATATCGGTCATTCGGAAGTTTTTTATGAACCACATACGGACCACGATACCGCCTGATAAGCTTTTTGTTCGTGCCTGCCGAAGTATCCACATTCTTAATAACTACGAAATCCCCCTCCTCAAAACTAACGGCAGGGAGGTGATGCTTCGAATAATATTCCGAATTATATTCTTGGGACTTAACAATGTTACGGAAGGCTAATCTCCGGACGTCTACCTCTGAGGCATCGACCTCCTCCGTTCTCTCACCCAACCGTTCGGTTAGTTCATCTACTACCACACCTCGTTGTTCAACACCGAATAGAAGTACGGAAGCGGCAAATTTGGTTGTGGAGTGGACGGAGTTATTCAATGCAAACTCTATGTTCGGCAGTTGTTGGACCCAATCTGCGTGGTCCACAGGTTCCGTCAGTTTACCCAACATGGGGCCCAACACACGGTTAACCCGCTCGACTTGGCCGTTGGCCCGGGGTGAGGCAGTGGCATTCAGCACATGAATTATATTATTGGCCTTCAGAAATTCTTCAAACTCGGAGGAAGTAAAGCAGGTACCTCGATCACTGATGATTCGGCGGGGTCTACTGTAATTTGCGAAATACTGAGATTCTAATGTCTGGCATACTTCACGTGAATTAGTCGTGGCGGCAGGGTACAGCTTCACAAATTTGGTGAAAGCGTCAATGACAACCAGAAGATACTTTTTCTTAGAACGTATGGACGGAAGGGGGCCCAAATGGTCAATGTGGACGGTATCAAACGGAAGGGGCACTTTCGGCATGCTATGTAGCGTGACACGGTGGTCCGAAGCGGACGCGGAGTAGTAGATACACTTGAGGCAATTTTTAATGTAATTGTTAACATAAGACTTCATACACGGGAACCAGTAATGCTTCTTGATCTGTGCACAACATTTCTCCGTGGCCATATGGCCAAGCTTCTCGTGCACTACTCGTATGACATGATTTATCATTTCGGAAGGGACATAAAGTTGGGGTACACTCGTCGAGGACAGGCGGTACACTACTCCATCTCGCAGTTCGAAATCCGCTATCTCATATTTCTCTAACTCATCTCGGAGTTTGACAATCTCAGGGTCCCGGTTCTGGGTTAACTGCAGTTGGAAGTCAGGTTTATATCGTCAACGTATGCGGCAGTTTCTATTCTACTTAGAGCATCAGCATGGGGCATACCAACCCCCGAGCGGTGTACAATCGTGTAGTTATAGTTTTTCTAACAGCAGGGCCCAGCGAGCAATCTTTGCGGAATGTCCACCATTTCTCAGTGTCAGCGCAAGGGAATTACAATCGGTCACGATTTTGAACGGGATGAACTTAAGGTACGTCTCAAAACGTTTTAAGGAATACACTATAGCTAACGTCTCTAGCTCATAACTGTGTAGTTTCGATTAAGCGGCGGAGGCCATCTTAGAGAAGTAGAACACTGGGTGTAATTTACCGTCTGTTTGTTTCTGGAGGAGCACTGCTCCGAAACCAATTGAACTAGCATCGCAGTGTAACTCTGTTTCAGACTTCGGGTTGTAAATAGATAACACGGGGGATTCGATCAATTTCAACTTCAGTGTTCGGAAGGCTTCAAGGCATTCATCGGAGAAGACATAAGGGGTATCTTTTCTTAACAATCGGTACAGCGGACACGCAATCTTAGCGAAACCTGATACAAATCGGCGGAAGTATGAGAATAGGCCTAGGCAACGCTCTAATTCCTTGCTATCCCTTGGAATGGGCAAATCCCGTATCGCCTGAATATGAGCTGGTTTAGGCGTGATACCGGCGGAATTGGCTAAGTAGCCCAAGTACTCTAGTTCCCTATACGCAAAACGGCATTTCGTCAGCTTCAGGCATAGCCCGTTCACTCTTAACACATACAATATTTCCTTCAGAATCTCAAGGTGGGTTTCAAAGTCATGCGACGCGACTAGAATGTCGTCCATATATATCACCAGTTGACCTCGGTTTATAAATTCCTTAAGGACAAAATAAACGAATCTAGCGAACACGGAAGGGCCATTACAAAGTCCGAAGGGCATGCGTACATATTCAACTGGCCATCAGGGGTTACAAAGGCAGTATATTTGATTGAATCTGGGTGCATTTTCACATGGTGGAAACCGTTCTTCAAGTCCAAGATAGTGAAGAATGATTTGCCACCAGATGTTCAATGCAATCATCTAACAGAGGAATCGGAAAATGATCTCGAACTGTAATTTTGTTCAACGGGCGGTAATCTACACACTTTCTTAGGGTGTTGTCCTTTTTGCGTACAGGGACAATCGCGGCAGCGTAAGGGGAATTACTGTGGCGAATAATGCCAGCTTTCAAGAGATCGTCACAAATCTCACTCACCTCGATGCGTTCGTGGTGCGACAGACGGCGGGGGCGGCAGAAAATCGGAGTTTGGCTAGTCAATTCTATTTTCATCTCATAGTTCATGGGCTTGATTAAATCTGGATCAACTTGTACATACGAAGTGGAAATAAGAGACTTAAGGGCTGCGGTTTGCTCTTCCCGCAACGCGGGCTCTATATCAAAGTCTAATTCACTGACAGCAGGGAGCTCAATGGAATTTATCGCCATAAGTGCATCGTTCAATGTTTCCGAAGGTACAGCAGAAGTTTTCGGAAGGGGAGAATCAGACAACAATTCGGCAGGCACAATCTCATTCCTATCACACTCTATATCAAAGTCTAATTCACTGACAGCAGGGAGCTCAATGGAATTTATCGCCATAAGTGCATCGTTCAATGTTTCCGAAGGTACAGCAGAAGTTTTCGGAAGGGGAGAATCAGACAACAATTCGGCAGGCACAATCTCATTCCTATCACACGGCAGTATCACTCTCTTTTCCATAAATATGTCAAAGGACTTCAGAACAGCAGTAAGTTTTGGATTTATACATTCCAGTCGGTTTATTCATGAGTATCAACGATTCTTTTTCATATTCTCGTTCCTTCAGTTTACAGAGTCTAATATTAATTTTATACAGAAGATCTCTACCTATAATCATCGGCAGTTCGGTTGCTTGGTTCGTCAGGACTTCAAACGTATGTATTGTCTGTGTGTTGCGGAGGCGAACACTACACTGGACTTGGCCTAAGGACAGAAGTTGGCTATTTCCTAAACCACGGCAGTTCAATGTACGGGGGCTAAGACGGCAGTTGGAGGGGACTTCAGATTGACGGATAAAACTCTTTGGACTGCCCGAATCCAGGAGGGAAACATATCTATAAATTTCCTATCTTGCACTTCATCACAAACAAAAGCAACACTCACCAGTTGTAAATGGTCTAGTCGATCTCCCGCTTCTTCAGCGGCGGCGGCAGTGATATTGGTGGCATTCCCAATTCGAGACGGGCAGTTTTTGTAGCTGTGGCCCACTATGCACACTTGAAACATGAATTCGGAGGTCTCATTGGTTTCGGGCATTGACTCTTGTAATGCCCCCATCCTGAGCAGTTGAAGCATCTGGTC